>NC_056731.1:532325915-532335915 GCF_019279795.1 Protopterus annectens
TCATCCACCTCTGGTAACTGTCATATTGACAACACACCCCTAAGAGTTGACCCAGTAGTCAGGGACCTAGAGACACACATAGACAGTAATCTAGCCTTTGACCATCACATATCTACAATAGTGAGGAAATCATTCTATGTTGTGCAACTTATAAACAAATGTATGGCATCTTGGTCCAAGGAAGTCATTATTCTACTGCATTTGGTATTCATTAGACCTGTCATTGAGTACAGTGCTCCCTTCGGTATGTACCTAACCAGGCATATCCAACAACTGGAATGTCCACAGAGGTTCTGCATTGAAAGAATTCAGGGCATAAGTGACATGTCCTATGCAGACCACCTTAAGGCCCAATCCCTGTATTCTGTGTCCTACAGGCTGTTGAGGGGAGATCTGTGCCTAGCATAGTAGGCATTGTCGGACCCCACTCTGATGGACCTCCTGCATATCCTGCTGCATATCCACAAAACAAGTAACACCAGAATTACACCAGAATTACCACTTCTAAATCCTTGATATCCATGCACCAGCACATTCTATTAGAACTAAAACAAAAGCTGCCCATGGCTCTCAGTAGAAACCAGACAACAAATCTCATTTAGAAACAAGGCTTGGGCCACTTGGCCAGCCACAAAATCCCTCTCAGATCAACTTAGATATAGACAGCTAAGGAATTATACAAAAAAAATCTGTTATAACTGATAAAAAAAAAACTAAGAAATAAACAGTGGATAACTGGAGGCACCAAATAACTATTGAAAACAAATTCTACCAGCTGGCTCAAAAGACACATAAACCCAGGCAATAAATCCAAATCCAAAATGTATTAAGTACTTTCATGCTTGAAATTCAAACACTTCATCAGAATAAACAGAATCAAACATTTAATAGAAGCTTAAATACATTCCCTTTTAAATATCCCGCCAATTAGTGTACTAGTAATTTAAAGGTACATATACACTTCTATAGTCGTCACTCAAAAATACTTAAAATGTATCAAGCTCTTTAAAAATGCTTAAAAACAACACTTGTTAAAATGGCCAAATATAACACCCAA
Organism: Protopterus annectens; assembly: GCF_019279795.1. Classification (NCBI taxonomy): domain Eukaryota; kingdom Metazoa; phylum Chordata; order Ceratodontiformes; family Protopteridae; genus Protopterus; species Protopterus annectens. Next base: position 532,326,973 of record NC_056731.1, read on the forward strand.
AAGAATAATCAAAAAAAATATTAATACCAAAAATAACTCTAAAAGTGGAAAAAGTAGAATACTAAAATGTTGTATATGTCAAAAATCCAAATAAATTCAAACAAGGATAAATGTCCATCTGGGAGTGGCCAAAATACAACTATCGGAACATAATTGCCCTGTTTTTAAGAATAGGTCCCAAATTCACATGATCATTTAATCCAGGGGGTACAACTGCATTTAATCTTAATTGCCAATACAGTTCACGTATGGCAATATTATTTTCCAGTCCCCCCACATTGTGTTTTACTATTTCAATAATACCAAATTGAAACTGTCTACAATGGGAACAACTTAACGTGTGTTTATAAAGTGCATTGTTTTTATTTTTCCATTGGATAGCATATAGATGCTCATATATCTTTTTATGGAATGCCCTCTCTGTCATGCCCACATAAAAAGAACCACAGCTTTGGCAAATGACGATATATATTAGTCCCTTACTATTACAATCCCCTGTATCAAGTTTCAGATTTTGTGGGGGATTCCCCACTATCACCTGTTGCTTATAAAGAATGTAAGGACAAAATTTACAAGCACCACATTTTCTGGTACCATTTTTATGCCAAGGTTTTGTTATTGGATGTTCTAAGAGGTATTTTAAATTGAATTCTGTCTTATATACAAATCGTAGTATGTCACCCAAGTTTGTAATCAGTTCTGTACAGGAGTGAAAAATTACCCAATTCTTAGTAATGACGTTCCTAATTTCCTTACTAAAACTGCCATAGTGTAATACCATAGCATTTGTGAATGAATTATTGTTATTATAATGGTTTTCTATCATGGGGGGGGGGTCTTCAGACCCCAATAATGGTTTGTACCTCAAACCACATTCAGAAAGAATAATTTCAGCACATGTAGTTAATAAATCTAAGGGGTACCCCCTCTCACTAACCATATCACACATACCACAGAGTTTAGAAATTTCTAATTTAAAATCATCCATTTTAGAGCACATTCTTGAGGCCCTAATCATTTGGCCTCTTACCATGTTTCGCTTCATATGGCTAGGTTGGTTACTTGTAAAATCCAAGTATGTATTGGAGTATGTGGGCTTTCTATATAGTTAAGAACAAAAAAAATCCTCTTAGTTCTTGTATAGTGTAATATCCAAATAATCAATGCTATCCTTAGAAAAATTATAAGTGCCACAAAAAACTACTGTTGCCACCTACAACAGAAACACCAAAACAAACCTCATCTGGTTTGGGCAGGCATAAATAAACTTCTCCACCCAGGAAAATCCACCACCCCTACCCCCTCAACTACTAACCAAAAAACTCCAATAGAGGTTGCCAATACCATCAACACCTTCTTTACAGAAACTATCCAGCAACTAGCTAGTCAATTATCCCCCAGTTGCCCAAACTCAGTTACTACAATACCCAGTTCCCAACTCACCTTTAACTTTCAACCCATCTCCACATAATTTATCCGAACATTAATTAAGAAATTAAAACCAACTATCCTATTTGCAGATCTCCTCCCAGCAGAGTATTTACAAAAAGCAGCCGATGCCGTAGCTTACCCAATCTCCATCCTGATCAATAGAACTATATCTGAAGCTTCCATCCCCACCATCTAGAAGATATCCCTTGTAATCCCACTCCATAAAGGGGGCAGCTCCACTGAACTCTCAAATTACAGACCCATAGCTATTCTGTCAACAATAGCCAACATTATGGAGAAATGCATCCCTAAACAACTCCTGAACAATCTTATCAAGAACAATCTCCTGATAAACTCTCAACATGGTTTTAGACCACACCACAGTACCACCACTGCCCTCCTCTCCTTCTCTAATGTCATAAATCAAAACCGAAACAATAATAAACTTTCCTCAGCCCTCTTTCTAGATCTTTCCAAGGCCTTCAACATGGTAAACCACCAACTACTTATAAAAACACTGGAAACCATTTCCCTAGACACCCAGGCTATCCAATGGTTTCAATCTTACCTGAGTGGTAGACAACAGTCAGTCCTATGGAAGGACAACCTATCTACCCTTCTACTTATTACCATTGGAGTCCGCCAGAGCACCATTTAGGACCCCTCCTATTTTCTGTCTTTATTAATGATCTGCACAAGGTCATCCCAAATGCAACCTGTTTCAGTACGCAGACAACTTGACTCTAATATGCTCGGCCACCTCCCCAACAGAGTTGCAGTCTTTATCCCAAAATGCTTTTAATACAGTTGAAATTTGGCTCCTTAATCGCCATCTCATATTAAATCCCAACAAAACTAAGCTGCTGCTGTTCTCCCCAACTTGTCGGTCCACCACACCAACCTTCACCATAAAATCTTACAATGACACCATTATTTCCCCAGATCTCTACCAAGCTCCTAGGTGTAACAGTTGACAATAACCTTAAGTTTGACTTGCATATTAACCATACAATTAAAGCAGTTAATAAAAAACTTGGTTCTCTATACAAGATTAAACTCCCCTAGCTAGGACTGTTATTGCCCACACACATCTACTCTCCACCCTCCTTTATGCTTCCCCCCTTATTCACAAACTTGAGTAAAACTAACCTGAACAAACTCTCAAGCTGCTATAATCACATTGTTAGATTTGCCACTGGGAAAGCCTATAGAATACATCACTGTCTTAACCTTAATCTTCTAGGGTGGCTGGAATTACCTAACCTACTTCAGGTCAATCAACTAGTAATTGCCTATAAGATTCTCTACCAGCCCGAAAATATGCCTGTACATAAAAATCTTAGCACTCCCTACCATAACCTCAAGACACTTCGATCATCCAACAAAATGTTAGTTTACACTTTCAAAACTAACAACTCATCTGGGGAATCTCTGTTTGCCAACTCTGTTGGCAAAACATGGAATTCACTTCCTGCTGACCTAACCTCAGAACTCTATCTCAATTCAAGAAAAGTCTTATACAATACTTTAAAACACAATGGCTATGCCCTTGCTCTACTCCCGACTAACTTTTACCCCCTCAACTGCGTGCCTAATGAGGACTTTTTGTCACAATGAGATTCTTATCTTAATTATAAATTAACAATCTACTTCTTTTGCATTAACATATGTGACTGAGTGATGTTTATATCCTTTTATTGAATGTAATACTGTTCAGAAATTGTAAAACACGATATATATGTATATATGAAATAGTTTTTGTATGTATGTCTGGAGCTTTTCTCCCTGGGCCTCCACTGAAAAAGGACATGTATCCAGTCGGACTATCCCAGTCAACAAATGTAAAATAAAAAAAATAAATAAATAAAGATTTAAACCTTGCCTGTGATATATATAAATACGACATGTTGGAGAGACAAGTATGTATCCCAGAGACCGCCCCTTCTCTGGAGCAGGCTCCCCATTCATGTGAAGCTGAATTTCTCTGTAACTCAATTCAAGTGTAACTTGGGCAGTTGGATGGGGAACAGGAAATTCATCCCTGGTTTGGCACCATGTCTCTAATGAACACAGGCAACCTGTAAATGGTTCATCTTCCAGGACCCTGCTTGTAAATGTTTCATCTCCCAAGCCATTGCCTACACTTATCAAGGGTACGAGAACTTGTCAGAGATTTGGGATGTGTGGATAGGCTTAAGAAGGCACTTGTGATCATTAGCCTAGTAAACACCCTATCATCCTTAGGCTTCTTCAGATCAAAACACAATCAGTAAAAACCTCCTTATAAACTGTTAAAATCAGTCATATGATTGCTTACATAAAAATCTAAAAGATGTCAAGATTTCAAATACATGGACTTTTCAGCCTTTTAAAAGAGGCTGAGACATCCTCAGGGTAGATGGCCTCCCCACATAGGAAATACTGAGTTAGATCAATTAAATCAGCTGTAATACAGACAGAAAAAATCAAGGAACAGCTGGTATGTGATGTATATCCATTCATACAAGATGTAGGGGTGGTGAACAAGACTGAGCAATAGAAAAAAAAGAAAGAGCAAGAGAGAATGAAACTCATGCTTATTCCCCTTTGCTAAGGGGGACAGTACTTTTTCAGTATTTACGGGAGTTTAAATTAGTTTTCTATGGCTTGCGAGAAGCCGCCAGTATTCTTTCAGCTGTGCCAGGCACTATACAGTGAAATAACGGTGAGTTTCCAGCGACATAACAGGTTTTTGTACATGAGGCTTCCCACAAACCATAAAAAAATCATTGAGATTTGTCTAAACTCTGAAAAAATACTGCCCTCCCTTAGCAAAGGGGTAAAAAAGCATGTGCTTCATTGTACAGAAGTAGACAGAATCCCCCCCATACACATATGCTCATGCATATACACTTACACTTGAAAAAGTTACTGTATAACTTAGCATGTTATTTGTTTACTACAGAGCTGCAATCGTATAACCTATTTATTGACCGTATTTATTTTATTAACACTTTGTTGACTAGGTTAGTCCCACTAAGCCAAGGGGAGACCTGAAGTGCATTTATGCTAACTAGAGGAAATTTGGCTAGGGCACTGGACTCATTTTGACAATTGCCATGAAATCTTTCATATTCACCTGCGCTACCACCAACTGAGGCCAGTGGGGCCTCGGTTTAACACTTCATCTGAAAAAATGCACACTCAAAAATGCAACGCCCCCTCTTATACTGCACCGCAGTGTCACAAAATGAATCTACTTACATCATGCCGGAATAGAGCCCATAGCCTTCTGCACCAAAGCCAAGTGGGCTACCTCTTGCACTACCAAGACTTTCATCCTTAATCCTTCTGCATTTAGCCACATCACACATAAAACTGATATTAAACAGGTATCATTTTAAGTATACAAAAATTATAGACTTGTTTGGGCTTCCCATGTCAGTGGTTCAGGCCTCTGTGTAGGGACTACTTCACCATGTCAGAGATGCTTCTCTAACAAAACAGACCGATAGCCACACACAGTCTAAAGAGGAGGGACAGCTTTTTCTTTGTTTGAAGTACAATTCTGGACCAAAATTGAAGTAATCTGCGACAAATAATGCTTTGCCTATCAATAGTCATGGATTGAGATGATCCTGAATGCTACATGCCACAAGAGAATGACCATGTAAACTATAGTAATGCACAGGGGTTGCATTAATCCTGTGTGCATGAAGTGACTGGGCAGTACCCTGAGTCCTACAGGCCACACAGCAGAGACACAATAAGTTACACCAATAGGCCACAGCCCAGTAACATTATTTATACCTCTGAGTATTAATATCATTGCATCAGCCTTTAAAAATCCTAGCACATTGTCAGAAAGAGAAACATTTTCTTGTTTTTCAGATTAGATAGTAATAAGGAATTTTTGTATAACCTTTTCATTTATTTAATAATACTTATAATCACACATAGGTCAAAACCTGACTAAGAAAATGAGTACTTCTAAGAGGAACAATGCTATATTTCAGGGTAACACTATCATACCAATATGCCTAAATTATAGCGGTCGAGAGACATGCTATCATTGTCCATTAGGTCGTTAGTTACTGTTTGCTAAGTCTGTTCGGTAGGAATCTGGCCTTCTGCATCAGCATGATCAGTATGAGTCTTAAGGATGAAAACGAAAAGAATCTGCTTCATTTTTCACATATTTATTTATTTATTTTTATTTACTATTTCCTTTAGGAGTTTCTTTGGAAAGGCTGCTTGCTTTATTGCTGTGTATCTGCTGCCTTATGTAGGCATGTTCACCTCATTGTCCACTGTTGTTTGTGACCAATTTGTTGGGATGACTTTTGGCATCACAATGAAGTTTATTTTGTGCATTTTACAGTCATTTTATAAACACTGTTTCTTCTTTTTACTTATAACCATAGGTCAGTTTTTAAGTACTTCATGTTTTCATAAATACAGTAATTAAAATCAGTTGGAAAAGCTGTTTTTGTACTGTCGGTGTTTAATATGCCACTTTTCATTACTGTTGTATGTAACCCATTGTTCATTTTTCTGTAATGTTTTTGTCACCTCTAACTTCAATGCTGTTTTTGTTTGTCATCTTAATTTCCTTCATATGACTAATTGCATTCATTGTAACACCTGCCCACATGGCATGATATCAGTTACTGAGTTGTATTGAAAATATGTATATAGCTGTACACTGTAGTGGCTGTTTTCTGGGAAATCAAGCTCCAATGCAACATGTTTCAGAGGTTCGTAAGTTCACTGATGTATATTAGGCTAATGACTACTAGGTTCTTATTAGCGGAGAACCTCAGTTTCTAAAAATGAATTGTTCTTTCAAAGCTAGATGCTCAAGAGAATCACTTAGTCTTAAATTTCACAACCAGGTAATAAATATATTGTTTGAAAAGTAATAGAACAGCCACTCAGGTGTTTGGTCTTATTTTTTTATATAACAGCAATGATAATATGACTGTGTTAAACCATTTGTTTATATTTAAAAAGCTGTGTTTGATGGGTCATACATATTTCATCTATATCAAACCGAGTGAGTAAAAATACAAACCATAAGGAAGGGTACTCTTGACGTTTCATTGAACTAATATTTTCCAGATGTAACTTGGATGAATGGAACTTTACAAAAACAGTCATTAAAATCAGACTGCTTTCATATAATGGAGGAATGCTAAGTCTTTCATTTAACAGACTGATAGAAACTGAAATGTTCCTATGTGTGAGTAAAGTTGCCCTTGTGTAGGTGTGTGCAAGTCTTTGTGTGCATATGTGTGTGCATGTACTTTCAAGAGTGTGAATGATGGCCTCCATCTCCAGGATTGCAGATAGGAGGAAATGCCTCCTTCTTCTAAGGTCCAGTTTGATTAAATTAAGTTGGAGGGTGCATGGGGTTGTGGGGGAAGGGAACTCCCCACTGACTCATTGCTTACATTTCTGTGTTTTTTTCAGCACATTCCACTGCATTCATTTCTGCGGGTGAAATGCCATCACCACAGTATGCTTCTATCAGCTGTACCAAATCCACACTACTTCTAGTAGCTACTGTGTCATATAGGGCACAATAAGAGGCAGAGAAGTAAATTAAAAGCAGTATAGATCCTGTGAGCTTCATAAAGAAAATGCTGAAAAAAGTTTTTTTTTTTTATCTATTTTTGTTTCTAGACTGACAAGGTTACAAAAAGTCTGAAACATGGCGAGACTACAGCTTATGAGGTTTGAATGTATTGGCCTGAATGTACCCATATGAGCATTCAGTAATCATGTAGCTGAAACAGTGCTATGTACTTAAGTGGACATTTGCATATATCCCATGGGCCTCCACTACAGGAGGTTTAAAGTACTACACAGTGAAGTCTCTAACTTGTCTTTGTCTTTCTTGCAGTTTTTACCGAATGGTTTGCCTGTGTAATGTTTATTACCCTTTGCTTGGGTACGTAAGAATGATAGGATAAAGATAAGCATGCAGCATGTTACATATGTAGTAATTGTATAGTAAAGTTATCATGCGGGTTAGTTCATTTGTAGCGCATTTAAGTATCTATATGATACAGACTAATCCAAGCTTGAAGGATAATTAGTAACTCAGTATCAAGCAAGTTTATAAGAGAGGGTTAGCATAATAGTTAAGGTATTTACTTCACATATACAAAGTAGAGGGTTTGAGTCTGACCTCTAGTTATTGGCTAGGCTTATAACAGTCTGTAGATTGATTGTCTAGAATTTGCCCAAAAACCTAGTATACTACAGCAAACCATTTGGATTGTGGGTTGTCATAATGGGTAAGGTGTTTACATCATAAACAGAAGGTACATGGTTTGATTTTTCCTCTTTAAAAGGAAACTTGGCAAGACTTCCAACAGCCCACAAGGGCAACTAGCCTAATACTTACCTATAAAAATTCAGTAGGGTATCAGAAATTAAAGAAACATAAAGTAATTAATTTGTGCCTGTAAGTAGATTTCTATAAAAAAAATAAAATCCTCTTTTTTAGAGATGTGTGTTAGGGAACAGGGACACTTATTCCAAAGATTACTAAGGAAGATAGGATAATTTGCATCTGCGTGTCTATTTATGATTTTAGCTAGGTAGATTAACCTTTTCACAGAAGGTCTGATTTCCAAATTTTGCCATGAATATTGACTAAACAGGAAGTCTGTGGCTGTATTCAAGGATAACGAGCTTGGAGTAACACTCCACACCAAAGAATTACTCCATGACTGGCTCCACAGGATAAGACTCGTCCAGTTCTCCTTTGACATATACTAACGGGCACAGCCAGAGCTACGTGCCAAAAGCCAAAAGTGAAATCAGTCTCATCTCATAAAATAATCCAGCATTGTACATTGGTGAATCTCACAGAATGGTTCATAGTACCCATATTACTCTTCTGTTCTAATGGCCCCAAATTCTTGTCCCTCAACCTGGAAAAGGTGAATGCAGAACGTGACTGTCATTTTATTATTTTTTTGACAAAGTGGGTTTTAAATGTAATATATGTACATATTATTTATTATTACATTTACAAACTTGCCTTCACATGATAATATACATATGCATAAAAATGTACATGAAGCTGAAAACACTCATAGCGAGTTAATTAATTTTGTCTAGCTTGGCCAGGGTTAATTGTTAATGTCTTGTGACTTTTGGACAGCTTGTCTTGTGATTGTTACATAATTGTTTAAGTTTGCTAAAATGTGTTTGTACTGTTTTGAAGAAATCAATTTGTTAATTAATGTGACAGTGCTAAAATTTTAATACATTTCCATTGAGCAACTTCCGGAGTTTATCCTAGGAGGATTTTTCCTTCTTTGTATTTCTAAATGAGACAATCATAATTCTCACATATCTACTTGTATAACTCATTCACTCAGAGAAGAGAAAGATACAGCAAATGTATCACATTAATGTGCTGAAGCCATGGAAGGAAGCTTACAACCTGATGTTCCTTAGGAAGAGGTTAAGGAGCCTCTACCTGAAGTAAAGGTAGAAGAATTCTTGTTAAAACTA
>NC_056731.1:532340915-532380915 GCF_019279795.1 Protopterus annectens
TGAGGCTCCTTGATTACTGGTTGGCAGTGGTAGGTCGTTACATTTAGTGGCAGTGGTGGGATATCCACATCACATTTGGCTGGCAGTGGAGGGATCACCACATCACATATTGTGATTAAGTGGTGTGTATATTGAGCTGCTGTACCCTGTAAACAATGGTCACTGAAGAAGGTGTTTGTACTCTCAAGAAGCCATATGGTAGACATTCAGAATTTCATATCACAATAGTTGTATTTATTTATTGTTAGCTTAGTTGGTCAGGGAGAGCAGACAAGGATGTCAGCAGAGGATTATGGCAAGCTGACAAGGAGCCAGTTTGCTGAGATGTGCCGAGCCAAAGGACCGGTGCATGCAAACCTGACTAAAGTGGAAATAATTGCAGCCTTAGCCACAGCTGCATCACAGATCAGCAACCAGGAAGACAGCCAGGCTGGCCTTGGGGATGTACAACTTGTCAAAAAATGGATAGTTCAACTTTGCCTCAGAGGACTTAAAAATCCATCTGGAATTAAAGTAACTTGAACTGGAGGCCAAACATTCGGAAATAGAATCAGCAGAGAGACTGCAGCATTTAGAGGCTGATGAAAATGAGAAGCTGTGGCGTTTGGAGGTTGAAGAAAAGGAGAAAGAGAAACAAATGGAATTAGAATCATTATATAGACTGAGATGTCTGGAAGCCAAATCAAATGAGAGGCAGAGGCAACATGAAAAGGAAATGCTGACTCTTCGCCAGTGTCATGGGGGTAATGGGGAAGGGAGTAACCAAACCCCAGAAGCAATAAAGCTCAGTAAATTTCTTCCACAATTTACAAAGGGTGATCATTTTGATAGTTTTATTCATATGTTTGAAAGGGTATGTAAACAGTGTGATGTTGACCAAGGGCTGTGGGTATGGTTCCTGACCCTCTTACTCCATGGTAAAACTGTAACTGCTGTTTCCAATTTGTCTGATACTGTTTGCTTAAATTATAATAAAGTTAAAAATTGTTTATTGGAATGCTTTAAGTTAACACCTGAAGCTTTTAGGAAAAAGGTTTTGTGAGCATAGGTGCAAGGCAGATGAAAGTGAGTGTGGTTATGTTGCTGAGTTAAGCATTTATTTTCATAGGTGGATGAGTGGGTGTCAGGTCACCACTTTTGAAGGGCTGGAAGACCTTTTGGTGAGGGAGCAAGCCCTTAGTACTTTGCCTGAGGACATGAGAATTTGGTTAGCAGATAGAGAATGCAACAACCCAGATGAGTTAGGGAACAAGGGAGACCTATACCTAGCAAGCAGGGAATCACTGCGCAGGAAAGGAATGCCAAGTTATGCACAGGGGTATAAGGCAACCCATGGTTGGGAGCCTAAACCACCCAACAGAATCCGCCAGTAGTGGGGAAGCCACAAGTTCAGGTACATGGCCAGGATCGAGAGGTAAATGTTTTAAATGTAACCAGTGGGGCCATGTAGCATATAGCTGTCCATGGAGGCAAGGCGGGGAACAAAAGGTGGGAGAGACAGCAAGTGGGAATAACAAAATACCAGTGGTAAATTGTCTGGAGACAACAAGATTATAAAGCTACCACAAGAGGTTTTATCCTGTCTTAGTAGATGGGAAACAGGCCAGTGCTAAGAGAGACACAGCCTCTGACCTAACCATTGTGAAGCCTGCAATGGTTAAAGAGGAGCACTACTTGCTTGGGCAGTCTACTGCAGTCAGAGGTTAAGGAGGGACCCCATTCCAAATACCTTTGACTAGGGTTCACCTTGACTGGAAGGGTGGAAAATTAAGCAAGCAAGTAGGTGTATTTGAGAATTTATCTGCAGATGTCCTGGTAGGGAATGATTTTGATATTGCAGTACTTTGTGTGCATGCAGTGATACACAGTCAAGCTTGGAAACAGGCATGTTGGTCTGGTAGCCAGGGGGGATCCAGAAAGACCACATCCCTGAAGCCAGGACTGGTGATGTGGCTACTTCAGGGAGGGAACTACTATATAGCAGTGAGACTGAAGGTGAGCCACAGCTTCTGGTGGGTATTGATGTTCCCTTTGACAGAGTGAATGCAAAGGAAGAGGTGAGTAGTAATACCCAGGCTGACATTGAGGCACCACTGTCAGAGAATACCAGAATTCCCATGGAAGGGGAGCTGGGAAGGGTTAAAAGAGAGAGATGAGACAGGCTCAGCTCTCAGACCCCACATTACAAGGCTTGAGGGAGGTAGCCAGGGAGGCACCTGATTCTCAAGGAAAAGGGGAATCTGTATACTGTGATAAAGGGTTACTGTATAGAGAGTAGACCCCTAAGGGAGGGCTAGAGGGTGAGAGAATACAGCAGTTGGTAGTGCCCAGAGCCTACCATCTGGCACTCCTAGCTATAGCCCATGACATTCCCTTTGCAGGTCATATGGATATAAAGCATACCAACAGATGTTTTATGGAGAACGTTTATTGGCCTGGACTAGCCTTACCATTGAGCACCCTATTCAACCATAGCCTTAGTACAGGCTTCATTCCAGCAGAGTGGAGAACTGCCATTGTCATCCCTTTGCACAAAGGTGGTGCCATTACTGGCCCTGGTAATTATTGCCCCATTAGCTTGACAAGTCTGATCTGTAAGGCCACGGAGCTTATTATTATCGACCTCATAAACAAGGACATAGGCAACCTCCAAGCACATGACCCCACCTAGTTCGGATTTGTTAAGGCAGATCTTGCCTGTTAAACCTGGTTGACTTTTCTGAGACTGTCACCAAGTCACTGGATGAGGGGAAGTCAGTACACACAAGTTACTTTGACTTGGCCAAAGCCTTTGACACAATCCCCCACTCGTGCATCATTGAAAAGCTAACAGAACTTGGTGTAAATCTCTGTCTCATCAGGTGGGTGGCCAGCTGGCTCACTGATAGGACCCACAAGGTCAAAATAGGTGCCACTACCTCCAGTAGCAGACCTGTCACTAGTGGTGTCCCCCAGGGATCTGTCCTGGGACCCGTATTGTTTGGAATCTACTTCTTATAAGTCAAGGCAAAGACAAAAGGCCTGTGACTGACCAAGTTTGCAGATGACTGTAAGTTGTGTGCTGTTATTGACTTTCCAAATGATGTTTACATATTTCAGGAGGGTCTCACAGCAATAAATGACTGGTGCCAAAGTCATGGCCTTAAGTTAAATGCAAAAAAATGTATTATCATACCATTCAGCAAAAACACAACCCCTACTGATTACCATATTAGCGGCAACCCTCTAAGCAGACAATGTGTGGTGACAGACCTGGGTACCCAAGTTGACAATAATGTCACATTTGACCATCATGTAGCAGCAGTGGTCAGAAAAGCCTTTTACTTGGTTCATCTCATAAGTAAAGGGATTGCATCCAGAAAAAAGGAGGTTATTATCTCTCTGTTCTCCTCCCCGATTAGGTCAATAATTGAGTACAACACCCCATTTGGTATGTACTTCTCCAGGCACCTGCACCAACTGGAAAGGCCACAGAAATACCTCACAAAGAGAATACATGGCCTCCAACACCTGTCCTATGTTGACAGGCTCAAATTTCTATCACTCTACTCTACTCTGTATCGTACAGATTGCTCAGAGGTGACCTGTGTCTTACCTACACGGCAATCTCAGACTCTGCTCTACTAGAGATGCTCCATATCCATGAGTCTAACTCCTCATGTAGTACCCAGTCAAAAGGCTTAACTCTAATATGTGACATTAACAAAACCTGCTGGAGGGACAGGTTTGTCTCCTAGAGGCTGCCCCGTCTCTGAACTAGACTCCCCGTACACGTCAAGCAAAGTGTGTCGCTGACTTTCTTCAAGCACAACCTTGATGAGTGGATGGGCAGCCACAAATTTGTCCCAGGGGTTACGCCTGTGTCCTTCATTGACAGGGCCGACAGGTGCTGATTGTGGTTTCTTTTCTGGGGATAAACTCTTGGCTAGGCTTGTAAGGGCCCCAGAGCCATTAGCCTAGTAATCTCCTATGATCTCCTATGATCCTATAAGACTTGGAGAAATTAAAAAATGACAAACATTTGATACTTGATCTTTGTCTAGTGCAGATAAAGATAAATTAATTGCTGTTCATATAATATTTATTTATATTGTCATAAATGTCATGTTTTTCTAAATATCTCAGCAACCAAGTAGCACAGACAAAACTGTTTAGACTCATTGGGTGAACATAATGCTGCTGGTAGTAAGTGTACAATCCAACTGGTTGCTGAGATATAGTAAGTTGTTAACAAAATATTACAAATTTATTAGTTACTGTGACTTATAAAATCTGCTTTAAGACCTGGACCTAAAGAATACTGCCACTTTAAAAATAGTTAATGCTTGAAGAATTTGCCATTTACAGTTCTTTAGTAACGCCTATGATTCCAGAAATATGAACGAACATTTGTTTGAAATATGAGGACATAATTTGATTCTATCAAAATGTTTATGCACTGCTCATTGAAAGTTGCAGTGGAAACTTCCAGGGCTAAATTAGGTTCAGAGATTAGTACTAGGCTAACTGCCCTTGCGAGCCATTTTAAGCCTAGCCAATTACCCCTTGTGAGACTCAAACCCTGCACCTTGTGTTTGTAAGGCAAACACCTTAATCATTAGGCCACCCTCCCAACCTTGTTCAACCCATTGAACAGAATGAATTAAGGACATAAATACTACAACTATAATGTGAATGGGTAGTGACATTTTGAGAAATGTGTACTTTTATAAGTCCTAATTTATGATAAACAAAACATACCAGAAGTATGTTTTTAAGTCTAGGATGTACAATAAATTCAAAGTTAAAACAAGGTGAGCCTCCAAGTAAAATGTGATACAGTTAAAAGCAAATTCTGATACTATACTTCATATCAGACTAATTGTGGTTTCTAATTTTCATTCTCTGCAGGCATTACATCTGTGGATGAAGCCACGGTTTAAGAGGAGGTCTGAGGAAGTGCACTGTTTCCTGTTATGCTTGACTCTGGTGACGATCATTCATTTTCCTATGCTGTCTAAAGCTTGCATCATATCTGGCATCCAGTCCCATGAACTTGGCAAACCAGCTGGAAAGCTCATTAAACCTGGGTACCTTTGTAGGAATTACTCAGACTTCATTTACAGACGGCCTTGGAATAATAACCACAAACTCTGTAAATCCTATCCATTTGACAGTAAGGACTCAGGACATCATCTGAATAAATGGTGTCACATTCATAAGACAAACACACTGAGTAAAAGAAAAGGATTGTATGAAGCCAAGAATCTTCACAGGGAACAGAACAGAAATTCTGATGTGATTTGCAACCATACAGCAAACAGTCACACTCCTGATGTGATTTGCAACCATACAGCACACAGTCACACTCCTTTATCTTCTTCATTCAACAGGAAAGGCCGATCATCTACCCATAAAGCAGCTTTTAATCTATACTCACCTGTTAATATCTACAAACTGGATCAAAAGCTCGAGCCTACTTTGGTTCACAAAAAATACTTAGATTATTGTCAACTCAGTTTAGGTCTGCAGCAGCCAAAGTGCATTCCAGATGTGCAGGACACTGCAGGTACAGAGAGAAATGCCACAAAATATTCACAGTCTGAGCAAAACTCACTTGTCAGACTAATGGGTACTACTACTAAAACTACAGCACAGGAAATAAAAACTATAAAATCTGACATTCCCCTGCTGGCTTTTAAAAAATGGAGCTGGACTTCAGCAGATATAGTTAAGTTACAAAAATCTCCATGGTGTGAGAAATTCTATTATGAGGAGGACAGTCTATCACACTTAATGGACCACTTCACATCTGGTGCAGAGCATCTCCCATGGCTAAGTCCTGGTGATCTACATAAAATGAAACTACTGGCCAGTGGCACGGTGATTGGCAAAAGTACTGTTCCTGGTCATGGACAGGTTCTAAAAGTGGGACTGGATATAACTGGAGGAAATCTGACTGGCAGCCTGGACAAATGTTGTCAAGATGGCTTTTGTGGTCTAATCAAACGTCCTACAGACTTGTATGAGGTAATAGCTTTCCACTTAGACAGAGTGTTGGGGATTAACCGGAGCCTTCCTGCAGTGGCTCGGAAATTCTACAGTGACTTACTTCCTTATAGATATACTAGGAGTGGGGCCAGGCCCATCATCTGGTGGACCCCAGATATCCTGCACTTAGAAGATGCTGGAAATGACCAGAACTCTTTTGCGGTTAACTGGAATCAGTATCAGGGCATGTTGCTGCAGCAGTGTGACATGGGAGACAATAAGCCCTCTCACATATCATCCCCTTGTCTGGTCAAGACATTAGAATGGAGCAAACTTGCACTTTTTGATTTTCTTCTTCAGGTATGTGTGTTCATTTTGTATAGCTAAGATTTGCTTTTTGTTAACAGGGTAAGCCCAGTGAAACAATGAAGTCTGTTTTACAGAAAAGACATAGGAGCACAAGGAACTTGAGTGACTTGCCAATAATCACAGGGAGGCCAGCTTGACATGGTCTTAGTCTCCAGTTTCGCAAGTCAACACCATAGCCAGTATGCTGTACAGCTTATGTACCATGTTGCATCTTAGTGGTCACAGTAAAATAGAAGATTGGAATGTTTCAGTTCTTGTAATGCTACAGATGGAATTTATATGAAAAAACACATTTTGAGTCATGATCAAGCACTGATAACTTGCACTAGACAGTACTTATAGGTCATGCTGCTAAGTGAGGTTAGTGGCATAGGTCTATGAAATGATATGGTACAATGTCCACTGTTTTCTGTGCATGAAACAGAATGTATGTAAATTCCATTAATGGGTACAGAAAAAGAAGGAAGTCAAAGCTTCCATTACAAAGATAGGTTACTGTATATGATGTCTCAGGTATTATTTAGAACTTCAGTATGTAACTACATTAACGAAGCATTACAGCAGTATTGCTGTACTTGGTGTGTCATGCTGTCTATTCTGATATTCTGTCAATCTGTTGCCACCTTATATATATATATATATATATATATATATATATATATATATATAGTTAGATCAGATAGTGAACCAAATGATCAGAGTTACTTTAATCCAATAATGTATATCAGCAGTCTGTCTTGCAATGTCCATGTATGTTTGCTTGCACTGTCATTTGTCATTATTCATTTGTAGTCTGTATGACACTCAGGAGACATCTGCTGTTACAGTTTTCCCCTGCAGGACACCACTAAAAATGTGATATGAATGTGATACATGACCATGGCAAGTATGACTTCTGTTTTGTCAGTGTGCATTCAGTAGGTTAGGCTGTAAATGTCTCAATCATGCTACAAGCAGGAATGCATACCGCATCCACAGTATATAAGTATTTATGGTACTATGAATATTATTTATGAATGCAGCAGCCCAACCTCCATGGATTTTCTTAGCTCATCCAGTTTCCCACTAGAACTGACATATCCACCAAGAGACAGTCAATACTTGACGTGATTCTCACAAACAGACTAATTCTTATCTGTCAATCCGGATGCCTCTCTGACAGCTTGAGTGACTACTTACCTACATTTGTAATAAGACATTGCACATATCAGGAAAAGTTCACAAATTACCAGGTAATAAGAAACAAGAAAAACTCCAATCCATCTAGCTTTATTAATGCACTAAAAAGGATATAACTGGATTCCTTTCAATAACCTCAACCTTGATGAAGCTGTTCAGTACTTCAACTCTACTGTCTTAGTTATCTTAAACTCCGAGGTCCCTCCCAGAACTATCAGAGTCAACTCCAACTGCACTCCCTGGATGACCAAAGAGACTACATCTCTGCTAAAATCCAGAGATAAAGCCTGGGGCCACTGGCCCAAACTGGATCCCATACAGACAAACAGGCATATCTTGAACTCTGTAACAAGTCAAAGAAATGTGTCAAATAGACAAAATTAGCTACTACCACAATATACAAACTAAATATCAAAATAACCCCAAAAATTCTGGACAGCCATTAACAACATTCTCCTTCCTCAAAAATCAGGTACTCCCCCTTCAACCATAACTGATACCTCACTAAGTGTTGCCACCCATTTCAACAAATTCTTCATCTAATCCATTATTGCACTACCTAAATATCAAAGTTGTTTAGCCTCCAACCAACCACCTAATTACCATATTAAAAACAATGGTTTTACCTTCCATCCTGGCTCTGCTGATACAATTAAGAAACTTCTTAAATAACTAAAACCTACTACCTTAGGCGAATGATAAACTCCTACCTGAATTTTTGAAAAAAGCTGCTGATGTCATTGCATACCCTATGTCCATTCTTATCAATCATTTGATACCCAAAAATCTAGTCCCTGAAATCTGGAAAATTTCTCACATTATTCCACTCCACAAAGGGGGTAACTCAAAAGAGTTAACCATCAGCCTATAGCAATAGTGTTGCATCTGTCCAAAATACTGGAGAGGTGTATACACACACACAAATCATGGATTACCTCAACACCCACAACCTTCTCCCAAACACTCAACATGGTACAACAGCCCTTATGTCATTCACTCATATAGTAAACAACCACAGAAATAATGGCAACTATGTCTCTGCTGTCTTTCCTGACCTCTGTAAGGTACTTGTAATGGTTAACTCATTAAATCTTTCTCAGAACTGAATCTTAGCAAACCCACCATTACCTGGTTTCAAAGTTATATAACAGGTAGACAGCAAGCAGTATAGTGGTGGCACGAACTCTCTTCTTTATTGCCAGTAACACTGGGTGTTCCCCAAGGATCCATCATTGGTCCTTTACTTTTCTCTATCTTCACTAACAATCTCCATACTTCTACTCTACATGCCTCAATCAACCAATATGCTGATGACTCAACTCTAATCTGTTCCTCTCCTTCTCTCCAAGAATTGCAATGACAAAACACAGGCTTCTTTCCTTTCATAGGTTCATAGGTTCATAGGTTGGTACTAGGCCATCGGCCCTAGGGCCTATACATATACAAGCCTAGCCATAACAATTCCCTGGATATTTCTTCCCACAATATTTACTTCCCTGGACTCCTGTCTAGCAGGGTGACTGACATGATCACTGGGGTGTATTTCCTATCTCCCATCCAATCGTCAAGGTTCCTTTTGAAGAGGGCCAAGGAGGCGCCCTGCTTGACATGTATGGGCAGTCTATTCCAGAGTATGGGTAGTCTCTGAGTCAGGAACCTATCCCTCCAGCATGTTTTCTTCATTGTGATGAGAAGATTTATATCCCTGGAGCGTGTGGCTCTGAGGGATTGGGATTTCTTTAAGTGAAGCACGTTCAACAACTCAGGGTTTGACATGGCCTTGTATGTTAAGCAGAGATTGCCTCTGAGTAGATGATATGCCACAGAGTATAGCTGGAGTTTTTTTAGATGGCCAGCATCTGCTTTAGGCCAGTGATTCTTTTAGTGAGGTATTTCTGTGGCCTTTCCAGCTGTTGTAGATGTCTTGTGAGGTACATACCAAACGGGGTGTTTTACTCTATAATGGATCTAATGAGGGATGAGTAGAGTGGAACAATGACCTCCTTTTTTCTGGATGAAAAGCCCTTAGTGATGAGGTGTGCCTCATAGAAGGATTTCCTGACTGTTGTGGTGATGTGGTTATCGAAGGTGAGACCACTGTCCACCTCTGTCCCTAAGTCTCTCATCACACTTTCAGTGTTTAGTGTACTGCCACCTATGTGGTAATACATGGGTACATGTTTTTTTCCCAAAGGGGATAACTATACATTTCTTGGCATTAAGCTTGAGCCCATGGCTCTGGCACCAAGCATCTGTTTCTGTAAGGCCCTTTTGTAGAATATCCACATCATTTCGGGATTCAATAATGGCTCCCAGTTTGCAGTCATCTGCAAACTTTGTTATCCAAAGTCCCTTAGTGTTGGTCTGTACTTCAGAGAAGTAGATGCCAAACAAGAGCGGTCCCAAGACTGAACCCTGAGGAACTCCACTTGTCACTTGTCTGGAGCTGGATTTGGAGTTAGCTACTTTTACAGTCTGGGTTCTATTAGTAAACCAGTTGGCAACCCATTGGGTGACATAGGGATTTATGCCCAGCTTAGTAAGTTTATCTATGATTCCAGAGTGGGGGATGATGTTGAAGGCCTTGGCGAGGTCCAGATAGGCTGTGTGGACCACCTTACCCTCGTCCACAAGTCTGGAGACTGATTCGAAGAAGTCAAGTCAGGTTCAGGAGACAAGATCCACCCTTTACGAACCCAAACTGGGTGGGGTCCAGTGTTTGAAGGTTACCAATGTCTTTGTTTATAAGTTCCATGATAATGCATTCCATGCCCTTGCAGATCAGGATCGTCAGACTGATGGGACAGTAGTTCCTGGGATCCAAGATGGATTCCCCCCTTGTGGAGTGGATAACTGTAGCTGTGCGCCACTCAGTGGGCATGGAGCCTGAGGTGTGGCTATGATTAAACATGACACTTGGGTGATGTGCCAGTTCATGTAGTACACAGTCAGGGATGTCATCTGGTCCCATAGATGCTGTATTCTTAGCTTTGGAGAGTGCTGTTTCTACCTGTGTTGCTGTGATTACTGGAATTTGGCAATCTTTTGGTATTGAGATGGGCCCTTTAGGGGGTGAGAAAGGGGTGAAGTTGGCACTAAATTCATCTGCCAAGATATTGGCAATATCCTTGGGATCAGTATATTTAATGCCATTCTGTTGTAGCTCAGAGAATATCTGAGCATTGCCATTTAGATTCTTGACATAACTATAGAATGCCTTGTGGTTGTCTTTGGAATATTTGGCAATTTTATTTTCGTAACTAGCTTTTGCGGATTTTATGAGGGATCTCAGCTTCTTACTGAGACTGGTAATGGAGTTTTTTGCATCCTGGGATTTTCCTCTTTTCTGCAACAGTTTCTCTCTTCTGTTGTATAGTTTGTTTATGGCAGGGGACCACCAGATTGGCTTCCTTTTTTTGTAGGAGACCATCTTGGTACTATTTGGGATGGCACGATTCATGCACGAGTAGATGTGCTCATACAGTGCCTTAGTGTAGGATTCAGCAGTCAAACTTTCAGCTCCCATCTGCATAGGTGTCATGAAGTTTGTCACTTCTGACTTGAGTAGCATGAAGTTGGCTTTGGAGAAGTTTTTTTACGGAGGTTTCCTTACTGGGGGGGTGGGGGTGGGATGTGGATGTCAAGGGTGATTTGCTTATGGTCAGACCTGACCAATGAGGGGGTGACCACTGGTGTGGAGCATCTATCTCCCATGTTGGTAATGACCAGATCTAGGATATTGGAGCCCCTGGTGGGACAATGGATTAATTGATCCAGGGTGTTGGAATTTATGAATTCCAAGAACCGTTGGGAAAAGGTGTTGGTACCCAAGTAGTTTTCCCAGTTAATGGCAGGGTAGTTGAAATCACCCAGCATTAGGGTGTTTGGTTGTATCTTAATATTTTCCAGTATGTTTAGAAAGGTGTAGTGAGAATCTTGGGGCATGGTGGGGGATCTGTAGCAAGCTACAATTTGGATTGCAGTCATACCTAGTGTTAGTTGCACCTGGAGAATTTTCAGATACACTGTGTTGGGCAACTAACCTGGAGGTATTAATATCCTTGGTGAATATGGACACTCCTCCACCTTTAGTGTTTCGGTCTTGGTTTGGTGGCCGAAAAGTGTGATAAGAGTTGTAGCCTCATATTGCAGTGTTACCTTAAGATTTTGCATGCTTGTATCTATTAAGGTGGTGGTTTTGTCCTTTGAACCTTACCTAAAAAAGGCACTATAGGGGTGGCAAGAGCTTTAGCCAGTAACCTGAATCCCTGAGGTGACAGGCGCAGACCATCTGTGGCAAAGCATCGTGGTCTGTCGATCATGTCATCCCAGGCAGACAGATACTGGATCCCCTTTGAATGACACCAGAAGCTTAGCCAATTGTTGAAGTCAATCATTTTGTCCTTACACTATGGTATCATTCTGGGCGAAGGCAGGATGCTACTCAGGGCTAGGGTCATACCTGCCTGGGCCACATGATCAGAGCTCTTCCATGTCTCTTTTCATGTAGTCTAGGGAGGTACATCTCAAGTCATTCACTCCAACATGGACAATGACAGAGTTCTATTTGTACTTGTTGTGGAGTGACTTGAGTGCATGTGTTATGTGGTGGATCCTGGCACCCGACAGGCAGCTGACTGTAATTTTTTCCTTGTTCAGCCTGGTGAGTGGGACATCAGTGTGCCTGACTATGACTAAAGTGTTGGGTATGTTGTCTTGCCTTAGGGACTGTTGTTGGGTGGCATACTGGTGTTGGGAACTATGTGTCACTTTGGTTGTGACTGGTGTTTGTTTGCGTTTCAGCTTTGGAGGTCCTTGTTGCTTGGAAAGGTTAATGTTAAGGGGCTCTGTATACGTGGGTTTAGTGTTGCTATGTGTGGGTGTTGATGGCGTGGGTTTTGAAGGGCTATGCGTTGCTTGAGGTGTACTGCAGGTGTTAACCTTCTCCTCTTGACTGTCTAGTACAATCTTGGCTGGAGAGAGCTTTGCTTCCTGTTTGGCTATGTAAGTGCATCTCTTGCAGGTTGTAGTGTTGTGTGGTAGGAGTAGAGGGTTGTCTGTGTACATGAGGCAGTTGCTGCATTGCCCCAATATGCCCAGATTCACCATTTGGACAGGAGAAATCACCGGAAGCTGACCCTTGTACATGCTTGTTAAGGTGCTTTTTTGTAAAGTACAGGAGCTGTTTTCCCTTACCTTTGCAAGGGACTTTGCAATTATAGGCTGTTTAGTGCCTATGATTAATTTCTCCTTATTAACAAGGAGAGTTGAGTGATTGTATCAGTTTAAGGCTTCCTAGTGCTTTCCAGCAGGTTCTAGAGCAAGTGCTAGTCACAGGGGTTCAGATTTTAGTGTTACTACTGAGAAACCAGCTAGTTCTAAACGAAAATTTGAAGAGCAGACTTTCTGGCACCTGGAATCGTTTAACTGTAGCCTCGTGTTGATGCACAATGTGAAAAATGTGCAAACACGTGTGTTTTTAAGCCAGAAAGTTGAAAGGGATAGAAATCAGCCCAAAATGGCTAAAATTACAATTTCAGAGCTGGAAACCACTCCTCTTGTGTTAGACAGGCAGTACAATGCTCACCACTCCCACTACCACAGCAAGATCTGGATAGCTTTGAACACAGAAAATAAAGTCCTGAAATCAGCAAAGCCTGGGATCTGGACTATACTAGCTAGGAAAGGCGGGAATCGAGCAAACAAGGTATTTTTTTTGTGTGGTTAAAACAGGCTAAGCAATGCAATAATACACTAAATAAAGACAGAAAAGGCTAACACACATGAGCGTGTAGCCCCAAACAGTAAATATAATTAAAACTCTACAAAATTAGCAATTTAAAACTTTTCAAATGAAGCAAGGCAAGTGCACAACTGAAAAACGATTTAAAAGGCAGTAATACAGTAGATAAGTAGCTAGTCTACATATACAGAAAAGTCTATATATACATAAAAGCAGCTAAAACACACTAAAACAATTCAGATGCAATGCAACCTAGAGCACATGAGTTGTAGCAATATTAAGGCAAATACAGTTTTAATAAATGCACTAAAATATACTCTATATTTCGAAAATGTTTGAGAAGCACAGTCAGAACACAAGGATATTCAGACAATTTTTATTTTTTTTTTTTAAGAAAGGGAGAAAGGAGGAACAGAAGAAAAGAAACTAAATGGGTTGGCCTTCTCAGATGTTCTCTCTGTATTAGGTAGAATGAGCTAATGACACTAGACTGGGAGGAGTGTCCAAGATCAAATTTAGAGCAGGGGCGGGCAACTACTAGGCCAGCAGGTATAAAGACAAGATACCAGTAAGGAGGGGGGTGGGAGAAAACACTACAGAAATGTTTATCACAAGTGAGCCAATAGCTATGAAATACAGTACAAGTATGCAGTATGCTCCTCCTAAGAGAGCTCTATATGTAATGGCTGAAACACTCAAGTTAACTTCTTAACAGAAAGTTGAAACCTGAAACAACTTTAAAAAAGCTCAAAAGAACCAATGAGGTGCTTTCTCCAAGCCGTAGCCCTGGCAACCCAACTAGACAATGACCATAAACACTAAACTCTAACTGAAGTGGGGGATGGTCTTTGCTAACTAAGATGGCCTGGACAATGAGCTCAGAAAACAGCCTCTAACAAACAACTAGGCCCACAGCACAATCAGGAATATAGAGAATATTACAGCTACTACCTAAACTATTTTAGGCAGAACACCCAGCAGAAATGTTTATCACAAACACAATCAGGAATATGGACAATATTACAGCTATGACCTAAACTATTTTAGGCAGAAAACAGTACAGAAATGTTTATCACAAGTGAGCCAATAGCTATGAAATACAGTACAAGTATGCAGTATACAATAAAATTGCTATAAATATCTAAAATAAGCAATAACTACTACAAATAAGCAAAAAACAGACTACTTATTGCTATATATCACTGATCAGCTGCTCCTCCTCAGATAGCTCTGTGTGTAATCTTTCTGTAAAAGACTTACCAAGACTTACCAACTCTCAACTAATGCTAAACCCCAATAAAACCAAACTTATCATATTCCAGCCTACTAATCATTCCACTCTCATACCCACGTTTACTATAATTTCTAACAATAAATCAACTATCTCTCCTGTCACACACACCAAACGTCTAGGTGTTGACACTTACATTTCATTCACCATAAAAAAAGTAGATAAAAAATTGGGGGACTGTAGAAAAATAAATAATTCCTCACAAACAGCATCAGGGGTAAAATAGCACAAACACATCTCATCTCTATACATCTATATGCCTTCCCTGTCCTCACTAATCTTAGAAAATCAGATATAACTAAACTTGATGCCTGCTATAACAAAATAGCAAAGTTCGCCACCAATAGCCCACACCACTGCTCAGCCCTTAAACAACTCATCTGACTTGCCTTTCCCCATCTTCTCCTTTACATCTAGCTTATACTAACCCATAAGATTCTTCACTACCCTGATAAACACCTGCATTATAAAACCTAATACATTCTTACTCCAGTACTAGGGTCCTATGCTCCAACAATAAATTTCTCCTTCAAGACACTAAAGCCAACAACCCTGGAGGAGCTTCCCTCTATTCAGACTTTATAGCTAAAAAAATGGAACACTTTGGCCACTAATATATCAGCCACAATGTCCTTAGCTCATCTGTAAAAACACACCTACAAGCTAGTTGGATTTGTAACTGTGACTCCCCAGGCTAGTGTAACTCCATCTCCTTCTTGCTCACCCAGGATAAATGCTTCACCCTTATTTTCAGGAAGTAGACTTCTCTTTATCCTGCAAGTCCCAATCCTCATACCTCTCTCTTCATCTCAACAGTTACTGCTTCTTCTAAGTATAGAAATTTAGTGTATACTTTTTATAATACTATATCACACTGAATGTTATTTTGATTGTATAGTTTACGGTGTTTCATCTCTGTACCTGTATAGTGCACCATTTTGTACCCTACTTCTAGTTGATGTACAGTGTTATTATAATAGTTTTATTTGATATAAAATATATAGTGTTATACTTCTGTACCTGTGAAAATGTACTTTATTAATTTGTTATATGTGGAGCTTTTTTCCCCAGGCCTGCGCTGGAAAAGGACTTGTGTCCAGTCAGACTTTTCCAGTAACCAAATGTAAAATAAAATAAAAGAAATAAATGAATAAATCTCTTTGCCACAAGAAGAAGGATTTGATTTAGTCCTCTGTCCCACGGGTCTGTTTCAGGCAACCTATTTTTTTTTAAAGAAGAAACATCTTTATTGAGTCTATGAAAACCAAAAAGGGAGGAACCACCATCAGAACCTGAAGTTTAGAAACTTTCTTGGCTGAAGTAAGAGCAGCTAAAAATCAGTCTTCTGGGTGAAATGTTACAAAGAGAAAGAAGAGGCAGGCTTAAAAGGACCAAAAGTCAAATTTTCAAGGACAGAACTGAGGTCCCAAGAGGGAGGAATAGTTTTTTTGGGGTGCCTGATATGAAGCACACCTTAAAGGAATTGTTTGACCTCTAAACAAGAGGTTAATGGTGGGTTCAAGGGTAGACAAGCAGAGACTGCTGACAAGTGAGCTTTAGTAGAAGAATATGCTTAGCCATTGTGACCACTTCAGACAAGTAAAGGGACCCATAGTGAGAAGGGATCCTGGTGATGCTTGAGACACCAAACAGAAAGTCTCTTCCATTTAGCCATATAGCATTTTCTAGTAATGGGTTTCCTGGCCTCCTGCACAGCCTTAAACACATCAACAGAAAAGTGGTGTCTAAAATGGATCAAAACCCTATCACCCAAAGTGTCGACTGAGTGGACAAGGAAGGTGAATGAGAGACCCCTGGGCTTATGTGAGAAGATCCATCTGGTGAGGTAATATGTGATGATTGCCCCTAGCCAGGTGAAAGAGAAGTGAGAACCAGAGTTGTCTGGGCCAAAAGGGAGTCACCAGCAAGATTTTTTGGGGTCCTTTCTGATCTTATGCAGGACACTGGGAAGAGGAGGGCAAGGAGATAGGAACATTCCCTTCCAAGAAATGGACATGGCTTCCCTTCCAAGAAATGGACATGGCTTCGACCTTCCAAGTCAGATGACTTGGTAATCTGGAACTGAAGTAAGGAAGTTGCCTGTTTAGAGGGGAGGCAAAAACAACCACTTGAGGAATAGCCCATTGATGTACTATGTCCAGAAACACCTCTCTGTGATGCATTCATTCACGAGGATGTGTCTTGGACCTGCTCAGGGAGTCTGCCACACTGTTTTGTTTTGAAGGGATGTAGACCACCTGAAGGGTTACCTGATAGCAGATAGCCAAGTCTCAGGCCTCAAGGTCTAGCCTGCAAAGAAGAAAAGACCTTGTGCCCAAAATGTATGTTGATGTATTACATGACTGTGGTGTTGTCTGTAAAGACTTTTAAAAGGCCTGGAGACCAAAGTGAATGGAATGCATTAATAGCAAGAACAAGTGCTCTAATTTCTTTTATGCTAATGTGGTCTGACCTGTGATGAATGAGCTATAGACTCTGAATCTTCAGATTGTTGGAAGAGGCTCCCCGCCCCAGATCAGAAGCATCTTTGAACACCTCTTGAGTAGTGTAGGAGTCTGAAAAGGCAGTCCTGGATTGAGGGAGATCTGCTGAATCCAGCAATGAAACTTGAGTTTGAGACAAGTTATTAAAGGAACCAGAAATTCCAGAGGGTGACAGTGCTGGAGCCAAACAATCTTTATGTACCATTGGAACTTCCTCATATGAAGCTTGGCAAAGGAAAGAATGGGAATGGTAGATGCTATGAACCCCAAGGTTCTGAAAAATTACCTTGCGGGAGTAAAATAAAGGGGAAGCATTGACTGGAAGTAGGTTGTCAGAGACAGAACCTTAGGAGAAAGAATAGAAGCTGACATTGGAATAGTTTGGATTCTGCAACCCAGAAAACTGTGGACTTGAGAAGAAGTCAGGACTGACTTCTTGAGAGTGATGGTAAATCCCAGAATGTGCAGAAGGAGCATGGTGAAATGCAGATCCTGCAGAAGCCTGGATTGAGAAGAAGCCTGAAGAAGCAGGCTATCCAGCTATGTAAGTAGCTGGATTCCCTGAAGCCTGCAAAAAGCTATTACAGTGGTCAAACATTTGGTGAATAACCCTGGAGCCATAGAAAACCGAAAGGCAATTCAGAGAACTGAAACTGAGAGGAAGAAATAGAGAAATGTAAAAACTTCCTGAAGAGAGAGTGAGTGGAAATATAAAGCTAGGTGTCCTTTAGATTTACAGAGAGAACAGCCTGTGAAAGTAAGACAGGAAACAGAGTCTGGAAGGAAGCGTGCAGAAAGAAGAAATCTTTAGAAAAGCATAGAGAAAGGAGAGTTCTAGAACAGACCTCTATGACCCCTAATTTTTGGAACCAGAAAGATTCTGGAGTAAACCCTGTTCCTCTTTAGGATTCGGGACAGTTTGGATGGTGCTCTGATCCAATAGATCCTGCAGAACCACAGAAAAATGAGGAAGATGGTGTGGAGGAGTTTGAGGAAGACCTGAAAACGGGGGAAGGGATTTACATACAGTAAAATAACTGTGACGTATAATGGAAAGAACCCAAGAGTCTGAAGTAATCTGTTGCCAGACGTGGAGGGACTGAGAATGCCTGCCAGGGGAACCTGGCTGAGAGGAGGCGGAGAAAATATGTCAGATGGAGGCAGACTTGTCCTGAAAAGGGGGATTTTTATTTTTAGAAGTCCAGTGGGTTTATCAGAGAACATGTGCTTTGGAAACCTTTTCCCTTTAGAAGGCTTATGAAGTTGCATATGAACAAAGGCAGACTTAGGTTCATAGGTTAATAGGTTCATAGGTAGGTACTAGGCTATCTGCCCGAGGGCATTTTTAAGCCTAGCCAGAGTGTGTCGGCTTTCGCCACCCCATTGATTAATTAACTGAGCCTCTGTCAAGCAGAGCCAATGAAGTGATCCCAGGGGTGTATTTTCTGTTACCCATCCACTCGTCAAGGCTTCTTTTGAAGACTGTTAGTGAGAGGCTCTGCCTAATGTAGTTAGGAATTTTGTTCCAAAGCATGGGGAGTCTCTGTGACAGGAATCTATCCCTCCAGCATGTTCTATTTATTGTTGTGGCGAGGTTTAGCTCACTAGAGCGCATGGCTCGCAGTGACTTGGATTTCTTTAGGTGGAGCATGTCCATCAATTCTGAGTTGGACATGGCTTTGTAAGTCAGACAGAGATCACCTCTGAGTAAGCGATATGCCACTGAGTACAGCTGGAGTTTTTTCAGTCGGGCTACATAGGACATATGTTTGAGGCCAGTAATCATCTTGGTGAGGTGCTTTTGCAGTCTTTCCAGCTGTTGGAAGTGTCTTGTGAGGTACATCCCAAACTGGGCATTGTACTCTATAATGGGTCTGATGAGTGATGAGTAGAGGGGCACTATAACCTCTTTATTGATAGATGCGAACCCCTTAGTAATTAGATGGGCCACATAGAAGGATTTCCTAACTACTTTGGCAATATGATTGTCAAAGGAGAGATTATTATCTACTTGGGTCCCCAGATCTCTTATTACCTCTTCTGTATTAAGGGGGCTGCCACCTATGTGGTAATTCGTGGGTGTTTTGTTTTTCCCAAACAGGATGACTATGCATTTTTTGGCATTTAGCTTGAGGACATGACTTTGGCACCAGGTGTCTGTCTCAGTAAGGCCTTTTTGAAGGATGTCAGTGTCAGCCGGAGAGTCAATTATGGCTCCCAGTTTGCAGTCATCGGCGAACTTGGTTAGCCATAGTCCTCCAGTGTTTGCCTGTACTTCTGAGAAATATATGCCGAACAGTAGCGGTCCCAGAACCGAGCCTTACGGGACACCACTTGTGACTGGTTTAGAGTCGGACCAGGAGCCCGCTATTCTTACTGTGTGAGTTCTGTCTGTAAGCCAGCTGGCAACCCATCTTGTAACGTAGGGGTTTATGTTCAGGCTGGTGAGTTTTTCTATAATACCTGAGTGAGGAATGGTGTCAAACACCTTGGCGAGATCAAGGTAGGCTGTGTGAACCACTTTTCCCTCATCTATGGCCTTGGTGACTGTCTTGAAGAAGTCAACCAGGTTTAGTAGGCATGATCTGCCCTTAACAAAGCCGAACTGGGTCAGGTCAAGTGTTTGGAGGTTCCCAATGTCTTTGTTAATGAGTTCCATGATGATGTGCTCCATAGCCTTGCAGGCCAGGCTAGTCAGGCTTATGGGGCGATAGTTACCAGGGTCAGTTGTGGCCCCTCCTTTGTGGAGTGGAATAACCATTGCTGTGCGCCATTCTATGGGCATGTATCCTGTGGAGAGGCTGAGGTTGAACAGCGTGTTTAGGTGGGGGGGGGTAAGTTCGTTCTGTAGTTTGTGCAAGACGCAGCCTGTGACACCATCTGGCCCCACTGATGCTGTGTTTTTGGCTTTTGAAAGGGCTGTTTTCACCTATGCTTCTGTGATTTCCGGGACACTACACTTTTCCGGTATTGTTGTGGGCCCTTTTGAAGGTGAGAGGGAGGTGAAGTTTGCACTGAATCTATCTGCCAGGATGTTGGCAATATCAGTAGGTTCAGTATATTTTGTGCTATTTTGCACTAGCTCAGAGCATATCTGCAAGTTGCCACTTAGATTCTTGACATAGCTAAAGAAGGCTTTGTGGTTATCTTTCGAATCCTTGGCTATTTTTCTTTCGAAGTTAGCCTTGGATGATTTTATAAGGAACCTTAGTTTCTTACTGATACTGATCAGGGATGTCTTTCCTTCTTGCGATTTGCTTTTTTTCTGAACTTGTTTCCTCCTTCTGTTGTATAACCTGTTTATGGCAGGGGTCCACCAGACTGGTTTCCTTCTGTTAGGGGAGTGAGTCTTGGTCTTGCTAGGGATGGCATGATCCATGCATTCTTGTAGGTGCTCATAGAGTGCAATTGTAAAGGATTCTGCATCTTGGGCAGTGTTATCCTTTACCGTGGGGGCTGTGAAACTTACCACCTCTGCCTTAAGTAAGGTGAAGTTTGCTTTAGAAAAGTTTTTCACTGTGGTTTCCTTGGTTGGGGGTTGTGGTGGGGTGTGGACATCCAGGGTGATTAGTTTATGGTCTGATCTAACCAGTGATGGGTTGACCTCTGGTACGGAACACCTGTCGCCCACGTTGGTGATGACCAGGCCCAATATGTTGTGGCCTCTGGTAGGGAAGTTTACCAGCTGATCCAGGGCATTTGAGTTGATAAATTCCAGGAAGCACTGAGCCTGGGAGTTTGTACTCAAGTAGTTTTCCCAGTTAATGGTAGGGTAATTGAATATCAGTGTGTTCGGTAGGACATTCATGTTTTCCAGTGTCTCCAGAAAGGCGGAGTGGTGGTCCTGGGTCATGGAGGGTGATCTGTAGCAGGCTACATTTTGCATTGCAGATTTACCCGATGTTAGTTGCACATGGATGATCTTAGAGGTATCATACTGTGCCACTAACCTGGAGGTGTGAGTGTCCTTGATGAATATGGATACACCCCATCCTTTTGTGTTTCAGTCCGTGTTCTGTGGCCGAAATGTGTGGTATGAGTTGTAGCCCAGTAGTGCTGGAGTGCTCTCTGGAGCCTTGAACCAGGTTTCAGTTACTGCACAGATGTCGACGTTCTCCATACTTAGGAGTGTTTTGAGCTCATGCATTTTGAGATTTAAACTCCTGGCGTTGAGTAGCATAACCCTTATTTTTTTACTTGTGCTGTTTATGGTGGTGGGTTTGAATTTTAAGCCTTGCCTAAAAAAAGGCACTATGGGGGCAGCAAGCACCTTGGCCAGTATTCCAAAGCCAAGGGGTGACAAGTGCAAGCCGTCTCTTGCGAAGCAACGCAGCTTGTCGAGCATGTCATCCCAGGCTGACAGACAGTGGCTCCCCTTTGAATGACACCAGAAGCTTAGCCAATTGTTGAAATTGATCATTTTTTCTTTATACTGAGGTATAATTCTTGGTGAGGGCAGGATGCTACTCAGGGTCAGGGTCATACCTGCCTGGGCTACATGATCAGAGAGCTCTTCCATGTCTCTTTTCATGTAGTCTAGGGAGGTACATTTCAGGTCATTAACACCAACATGAACAATGACAGAGTCATATTTTTACTTGTTCTGGAGTGCTTGTGTTATGTGGCAGATTCTGGCTCCCAATAGGCAGCTAACAGTAACCTTCTCCTTATCCAGCCTAGTGAGTGGTGAGTCAGTGTGCCTGACTATCGAGTCACCTATTACTAGTGTGTTAGGTATGTTATTTCGCCTTAAGGGCTGTAATCGTGTGGCACATTGATTTTGTGTTTTATGTGTTGTCTGGTTTGTGATGGGAGGTGCAGGTTTTGTGGGTGTCTGCTTTGGAGCTCTCTGATGCTTTTGCAGGTTTTTATTTAGAGCCTCTGAGTATGATTTCATGTATTTATGTGTATTTTTTGCCAGTGCTGGTTTAGTAGGTCTGTGTGGGGCTGGAGGTGTGGTGCAAATGTTAACCTTTTCCTCATGACTGTCTGTTCCAGTCTTGGGTGGAAGACTCCAGTTTGGCTGTATAATTGCATCTCTCGCATATGTTAGTATTTTGTGGTAGGAGGAGAGGGCTGTCTGTGAACATGAGGCAGTTGTAACATTGCCTCAGGATACCCAGATTCACCAGCTGGACTGGAGAGTACACCTGAAGTTGCCCTTTGGTCATGCCTGAATAGAAGGGTGAGCTGCTTAGTCGCTTGGTTGGTGAGGGGTGGATAAAGAGCCTTGCCCTGCTGGGCAGTCAAGTGTCGGGGTATATTAGTGCTTGCTATTAGGTCTGAGCAAGTGCTGGACTGTAGGATGCTTTTTGAGTGCTTAGGTTGAGAGTTAGACTAGTTTCAAGTGAAAAACTGAAGAGGAGACTTAGTGGAGCCGGGAATTATTTAACCCTAGCTAACCAGTGCTGTCCGGTACACAAACCGTGCAAACACAGTTTTTAAACTACCAACTTCTGGGCTGGAACCACTCCTTCAGGGACAGATGGCTGCTCAAAGTTCTCCTCTCTCACAGGTGAACAGATAAACTTCCCTCTATCCAAGTAAGGTATGGGCAACTCAGAAACTTGTAACACAGCCCTGAATTCAGCACTAGCCTGAAAACTGGACTATACTAGCTTAGAAAGGCAGGAAAAAATATTTTTTTTTTTTAAAAGATAAGGGAAAACCAGTAAAAAGTACACTTAAAACAGCTTTAAACGACTACAAGCAATCAGAAAAGGCTATTGCACTTTAGTGTGTAGCCTACAACAGTTAAACAATTTATTTAAACAAAAAACAACTTTTTAAAAGTGCAGGCAGTCAAATAAGTACAATATGTGAAAAAAAACAAGCTTTTAAATCACAATAAGTGCTGGAAAAATCAGCATTTAGGCGAAAAACAGTAAAGTACAGCAAGAAAATACAGAAAACTGATAGTCAATCACTCCAAAGTGTCTCTTTTAAGCTAGAAGGCTTATATCAGTTTAAGGCTTTTTAGTACTTTCCAGTAGGTTAGTTACAGGAAAGATGGGAAACGAGCGCAGATGTGGTCTTTTAAACCAGAAAGTTGAAAGAGATGGACAACTTCCCGAATGATCAATAAACTACAATTCCTGGGCCAAGAACCACTCCTCTTGTGGTAGACAGGCTACCTAGTACTTACCACTCCCACTGATAAGCTAGAAGGCTGCACTCCCAACACAAAGGCTTGGGGGGGCTCAGAAGCTTACAAACAGTCCTGGATACAGCAAATCTGTACCTGGACTAGACTAGTTATGGGAAAGGTGGGGATCAAGTGCAAACACGGGCTTTAAAACCAGAAAGTTGAGAGAGATGGAAAAAATGCCCAAACGGCCAATAAACTACAATTTCTGGACCAGAAACACTCCTCTTGTGGTAGATAGACTACCTAGTGCTTACCACTCCCACTGATAAGCTAGAAGGCTTTCCTCCAACACAGAAAGGCTTGCGGGGCTCAGAAGCTTACCAACAGTCCTGGATACAGCAACTCTGTATCTGGACCAGGCTATTAACAGGAAAGGTGGGAAACAGCGCAAGTGCGGCTTTTAAACCAGAAAGTTGAAAGAGATGGGGAAAAACTGCCCAAACGGCCAGTAGCTACAAATTCTGGGCCAGGAACCACTCCTCTTGTGGTAGATAGGCTACCTAATGCTTATCACTCCCACTGATAAGCTAGAAGGCTTCCCTCCAACACAGGAAGGCTTGGGGGGGCTCAGAAGCTTACAAAGAGTCCTGGATACAGCAAATCTGTACCTGGACTAGACTAGTAAAAGGAAAGGCAGGAAACAAGCACAAACACAGGCTTTTGAATCAGAAGGTTGAAAGATGGAAAAGCTTCCCAAACGGCCAATAAACTATAATTTCTGGCCCAGAAACCTCTCCTCCTGTGGTAGATAGACTACCTAGTGCTTGCCACTCTCACTGATAAGCTAGAAGGCTTTCCTCCAACACAGAAAGGCTTGCGGGGCTCAGAAGCTTACCAACAGTCCTGGATACAGCAACTCTGTATCTGGACCAGGCTATTAACAGGAAAGGTGGGAAACATCGCAAGTGCGGCTTTTAAACTAGAAAGTTGAAAGAGATGGGGAAAACTGCCAAAACAGCCAGTAGCTTCAAATTCTGGGCCAGGAACCACTCCTCTTGTGGTAGATAGGCTACCTGATGCTTATCACTCCCACTGATAAGCTAGAAGGCTTCCCTCCAACACAGAAAGGCTTGGGGGGGCTCAGAAGCTTACAAAGAGTCCTGGATACAGCAAATCTGTACCTGGACTAGACTAGTAAAAGGAAAGGCAGGAAACAACCACAAACACAGGCTTTTGAATCAGAAGGTTGAAAGATGGAAGAACTTCCCAAACGGCCAATAAACTATAATTTCTGGGCCAGAAACCTCTCCTCCTGCGGTAGATAGGCTACCTAGTGCTTACCACTCCCACTGATAAGCTAGAAGACTTCCCCCCAACACAGAAAGGCTTGGGGGGCTCAGGAGCATACAAACAGTCCTGGATACAGCAAGTCTGTATTTGGACTAGACAAGTTACAGGAAAGGCAGAAAACAAGCTAGGAATTAGCGCACATGTATCAATATAATGGCAAATACAGTTTAATTAAATGCAATTAAATTGACAAATGACTAAAACACAAGTGCAGAAGGCATTAAATTAGAAGGCTACTAACAAGCAGTAAGTGCAGAGTAAGTAACGGCACGCAGAACAGCAACTAAGACAGTTACAGTAAGAGCAGCTGAATATATATATATATATATATATATATATATATGTATATATATATATATATATATATATATATATATATATTTTTTTTTTTTTGAGGGAGGGAACACAGCAGGATTAAGAGGCTACAGGGGTTGTCCTTCTCAAATGCTCTGTTTGTACACAATAGGAGTGCCTGAAATCAGAATATGATCTCACTGCACTTAATTGAGTGAGCAAATGAGATAGGCCCAAAAGGAGTATCCAAATACAAACTTACAAGAGGGGTGGGCAATTTCAAAGCCACCAAGAAGATAGTTTCTCTGAAATTTCGGGATGGGAGAAATAAAAAATTAAGATCCGGCATAAATTTACCTTTGTCTTGTGGAGTCTTAAACAAGTCAGCAGCAGCTGCACTAAAGAGATTTTGTTTGTCCAAAGGAGCATCTAGGAGCTCGGCCTTAATACTGTCAGGTAAGGCGTCAAGGCAAAGCCAGGAGTACCTCCTCATAACTGAACCTGAAGCTGCAGCTCTAGAAACGGCATCAGCTGTATCATAATTACATTTGATAGAGTGATGGGCTACCTGTGAAGCAGAACTCAGTCAGGAGAGGGCAGCAGTGTTAACTTCAGAGTCAGGAAGGTCTGACAGGATTCCTCAAATTGAGACAAAAGGGTTAAAGGTATAGCCGGTCATATGGGTTTGATAATTTATGGCTCTGAAGGCCAGAGCAGCCAAAGCATAAACCTTTTTCCTTAGGCTTCCCATAGTCTGACTGTCTTTATCAGAAGGGAAAGGTTTGGAAGACGGTAAAAGCTTAGATGCCTTGTCAGCAGAAACAGAGAGCACAGCAGAGTCTGAAGAAGGACACCTGTTAAGGTACTTAAAGGCCTCAGGGCACCCTATAAAAATGGTCAGGTTTCTTATGAGCCAGAAGATGGGACTCAGGAACCACAGAGGCAGCTGCAAATGTATCCAGTGAAGCCAAAACAGTGGGAAGAGCTGAAACTTTAAGAAATTCCATTTGTAATACTGTATAATGCCTCTTTTGAATGTCAGAAATCTGGGAGCAATCCCACTTAAAATGCTCAATCATGTGAACCGCAATGTCTCCAAAGGACAACTCCTCAAAGGGAAAATCAGGACTCAAGAATCCTCTTCCTCTGACCCACAGTCTAAGGGTGAGGTAGTTTGTGAGGAGTAGGCCAAGGATTCATCTCCTGAATCCACCTCTTCATCTGAAGAATCAGATTTCCTAGTAGAAGACCAAGAAGAAGCAGGAACAGATAACACCTGAGGGGGTCTGAATGCCATCAGGGCATTGAACATACCCTGTATAAAGTACTGACATTCCCTCTGAGGATCCTTAGTAATGGGAGAAATATGTTTAGTTTTCTGCTTCTTCTTTAATGGGACATCAGCTTTGACCAATCTAGGGAGCTCAGAGTTATGTCTAGACTCAGTAAGGGTACCAGAAACCTCTTCCCTAATAAGAATATGAGGACCCCCCAGACCCCTCAGAAATGATCAGCCCTGGTTCCCCGTTATTGTTCATGCCAAATGTTTGTACAGCCTCAGAGGACACATGAGAAGCCATTTCCATGCTGGCCTCTGACAGGGTCATGGCAGAGGAAACCGTTGTTGGCCCCAGATGGACTTTGGTGTCTTCATCTACCTCAAGAGAGACATTCAGTGGAGGCTGAATGTAATGCTTGTAGTGTTTTCTTCCTGCTGGCCACTTTGGATTTGGAAGGGTGCCAACCTGCATATGCCAATTCAGTAGGACCTCAGAGACCTCCTCAGGTTCAGGTAGGAGACTCAGTTTCATTTTACTTCTTTTCCATTTGGTTTCTCCTTTGCACTCATGGTCTTTACCAAATTCCTGGCCTTGGTATCTGCTTATTTGAGAACAACTAGAGATCAGCATTTATATATACCTAGATGACTGCCTTTTTCTAGTACTATAATAACAGAAGGTACTTGCCCTGACAGTGTCTACTCTCACCATTAAGGAGTTCTCCCTCAGTCTTCCCAAGTCCAGTCCAGTGCCAGAAACCATGAGTAACTAGTTCTTGGGAGCTCCTCTGGATGCAGAGAGAGGCCAACTGTTCCCAGGGTAAGAGATATGATGCCAAAGTCCTTTTTTCAGGCCTAGGCCAGATTCAGTCCCTCCAGCCTGGGAAATTTTAAAGGTCTTAGGTCACATGTTCATTATTTCTTAGTTTTTATAGTTCATAGTTCTGTGGTATGTGTTTGGGTGAAAGGCCAATTAAAGCACAGATTTCAGATTTAATAAATATACAATCTCTCTCATCAATTCATCTAATAGTTTTTTTAAATTTGCCAGTGAATCAGCTTGGTGTATATATATTGGTAATTTGTTCCCCAAGTGCACCATACAAATTGATAGATACCTTAATCTTAAAGTATTCCTGCATTTACTGACCTTAAATGTGTAGTTATCTCCCCTGGAATTAAATTTAGGTTCTAACACCTCAACATCCATTAGTGTACAAAACTATTCACCACGAAGTACCCTATGAGCCAAACATAGAATTACTCTTATATGCCTTTAATTGATGGAAAAAGTCTGTATGTCACAAATAATTTAGTCAAAAAATAATAAATTCTTGAGGACACTTTTGGGTTCTACATTTCAAAGTATTATTTATAGTAATTCCCAGATCATTGCAATTATCCTGGATATTAATGTTCATAATTCCTGGACAGGACATACTATGCCAAACAAGTTTACCAAACCACTTAATACCACATTTATTCTTATTTATGTACAACGCATGGCCTGCCATCCAGTTAAATGCACTTTCCAAATATTTATTAAAATTCTATATCAAACTTACTAGTCACAATAGCCCCGATTTTTATATTGTCAGAATTCTTTTCCACCTACTAGGAGTTTGATACTGAGAAATAAGAAGATACAAAGTTAAATAATATCAGGCTCAGCACCAGTCCTTGAGGAACCCCAGCTTGAACAGCCCTTTAATCAGATATATATTCATTGATCTTTTACCCATTGTATATTATCTTGTCCAGGGCTGGAATTAACATTTATTTTTGCCAAACAGTAGTATTATCATCTGTGCCAATTAATACATTCAAATTGTATTGATTTGTTTATTTATTATTGCCTCCAAAGCAATGATTAAATATATTTGCTAGCTCTGTGTCCAGATGTAAGGTTCTACCCTCATGAATAATGGGCTCAAAAGTATCTTGTACATGTTGGCATACGGAAAAAATGTTTTACTATCTTTTAGCTCAACTAGATTATTTCCATCCCTGTTTTTTGTCTTCGTCAATGAGTTTTTTAGTTTTTTTACTCACATCATAGTGTGCTTGCCTGATAGTGTAAGTATTTAATCTTTCCCAGATCTAATGTATTCTTTTCTTTTTCCTCAGTATTTTAGCATAAGGTAAAAACACCTCCTTTCTTTTGTAGACAACTTCCTACAATCACCTACATGTTCAAAACAAATAGAATCAAATGAGTTCCAAATTAAATCCAAGGAAATGGTTTTATATAAAAATTCAGCATTCTG
This sequence comes from Protopterus annectens, assembly GCF_019279795.1. Lineage (NCBI taxonomy): Eukaryota > Metazoa > Chordata > Ceratodontiformes > Protopteridae > Protopterus > Protopterus annectens. The sequence goes on from NC_056731.1 coordinate 532,369,250, forward strand.
AAAGTTAGACTTGTCCTAAGTATACCTGGTATATTGGAATGAGGGTTTATTGTTCAAATCAGAAGACTGGAAGGCCAAATCATCAGAATTCTCTAATGAAACAGAATAATCATTACAACCTTATTTGTTGTGCTAGTTATTAGTAAGTGAAGAATGTTATTCTCCTTCACTGGAAAACTGATAAGTTATACTAAATTCTTTGACTGCAGCAGATCACAAAACTGTTTTTATATTGCAGTTAAGTAAGTAACTTCTAGCAAGATGGTATGGCAAAATTTAAAGTCACCCAAACTAGTAAGATAATTTAAATCCATACATTTCACCATATTCAATTTGGTCCAGTGTTGAACTACTCTGACTTTTATAGCATGCCGATAGTCTGGCTGGATACATAACTGGGATAACAAAAAGCTCAATTAATATTACTTCCTTTAGAAAATTCAAAGACAAAAGTTCTGAAGGCAATTCATCTGAAAAAAAAAAGGTTATGGCACCTCTCTTCTATCTACCCTTAAACAACCGTACAAGTTATAACCATGTATGGAAATCCCAGAAGATTACAAAGGTTTTCTGATGACAACAGAATATTCCTGTTAACTACAAGTTCTTCTAGTCCATTAGAAATGCTTTGGGCATTTATATAATATAGTTTTCTTTCCCTGTTTTTCACCAGTGTCACTACTCCCTCTCTTATTAGGTAACTCAAATCTAAACAATGTCTCACGATATCTCTTTGTGTTTTACTCAGACATTTACATCCATAGTAGCTTAGATAAAATCTGTCCTTGTCAAATAATTCTTTCTTTTTATGAAAGTCATCCCACACACTGATAAGATGTATATAATTTGTGTTACAGTAATTTCCAAGCATGTTCTTAAATATCATTCAATGGAAAACTGGTAGTCCAACAGAGACAAAAAAAGCAAAAAATAATCTTATTCCTTTTCCACAAGTAATAAAGACCCTCAATTTGTTTGTACTTGTGATATAAAGGTGTGTATAATTAATCATGGATGATAACAGAACCAAAAGATCATTTGTGTAGGACAAGTCTTTAGAGTCTGTTAGTTATGTATGGTACTTTCCAATGACTGAGACTGGAAACAGTAATCTTTTTCTTGATCAATGTCTGCTACAAGCCTGATTGATTTTCTAATCAAAGATCCTCCTAGCATTAATAATTTACTCTGTGGTACACAAGTGAGAATGCTGTTTTTGTCCACTTGATTTAAATCAGGTATCTGGAAATTACCACCTAGTGCTTGCCTATTTTGCTTTTTTCTTCCAACTGCCTGTGCTGAAATCTTCCTTGCTACTGCTACTAATTCTGTATCTTTTCCCTGTGTGACAGCTGTTAGTTTTCATACTTCAGTGGTTTCCTTGGCATTATAAGTAATTGCCTCTAAATCAAGACTTCCAATTGCCTGGCTATATACAAAAAAACAGTGCACCAGGGTGACACACAATAGCGTTTAACAGTACAAAAATAAAAAACTGAACAGAGGTAAGCGCTTTTACGACAGTAGTTGCTTCATCAGGCAAAGTTAAAATGCACTTCAGCTCTTAAATAACAGCTTAGTCATCAATTAAGCAGAATCAGTGATGTCACAATTAGCTACTATTTAAAGAGACAGCAAAAAAATATATTTTAAGAGACAGCAAAAAAATATATATACATCTCTATTTTAAAACATATTATCTTAAAACAGTGAATATAAAATATATAAATGTAGATATTTCTAGTAGACCACTAAAAACCTTTTATAAACATGAGAAGTATATATATATATATATATATATATATATATATATATATATATATATCCATAAAAAATGTTAAGAATAAAATAAAACATGTTAAAATAAATCAATGCTTAAGACGTCTTGCTTTTAAAAAAGGGATTAAAGAAGAAGTCCCATTAAGCCCTGGATAGAGTTCAGCATCAAGTTTTAAAATCCATCTTTGCTCATGGCTTTCTGTAACATTTTCAATGTCTCCTCCTCTCAAATTTCTATGAAAATGTTGTAAAACAAATAATTTAAAAGAATGGGAAGCGTCTGTACGCATAACATGATTAGCAAGGGCATTAGATTGTTTATTATTTCTAATATCACTAATATGTTCTAAAATTCTGTCTTTTAATGGCCTGTTAGTTTTGCCCACATAAAATGCTGGGCATTGCTGACAGAAACTAAAATAAACAACATCTGTGGTTTTGCAGTCTGAATACTGTTTAGAATGTAAAGTAAAAAGCCTAGTTGGATGTGTATATGTACTTTTGTTAAAAATATGGGGACAGGCGCTACAAGTTCTACAGGGAAAAGTACCCTGTCTAACAGATTTACTTGTGCCTTTATATGTATCTCTATTGCACAAGTGCTGCTTCAGAACTTGTAGCGCCTGTCCCCATATTTTTAACAAAAGTACATATACACATCCAACTAGGCATTTTACTTTACATTCTAAACAGTATTCAGACTGCAAAACCACAGATGTTGTTTATTTTAGCTTCTGTCAGCAATGCCCAGCATTTTATGTGGGCAAAACTAACAGGCCATTAAAAGACAGAATTCTAGAACACATTCGTGATATTAGAAATAATAAACAATCTAATGCCTTGCTAATCATGTTATGCGTACAGACGCTTCCCATTCTTTTAAATTATTTGTTTTACAACATTTTCATAGAAATTTGAGAGGAAGAGACATTGAAAATGTTGCAGAAAGCCATGAGCAAAGATGGATTTTAAAACTTGATGCTGAACGCTATCCAGGGCTTAATGGGACTTCTTCTTTAATCCCTTTTTTAAAAGCAAGACGTCTTAAGCATTGATTTATTTTAACATGTTTTATTTTATTCTTAACATTTTTATGGTGATATATATAAATAATATATATATATATATATATATACATATACTTCTTATGTTTATAAAAGGTTTTTAATGGTCTACTAGAAATATCTACATTTATATATTTTTATATTCACTGTTTTAGGATAATATGTTTTAAAATAGAGATGTATATATATTTTTTTGCTGTCTCTTAATATATTTTTTTGCTGTCTCTTTAAATAGCAGCTAATTGTGACATCACTGATTCTGCTTAATTGATGACTAAGCTGTTATTTAAGAGCTGAAGTGCATTTTAACTTTGTCTGACGAAGCAACTACTGTTGTGAAAGCGCTTACCTCTGTTCAGTTTTTTATTTTTGTACTATTAAACACTATTGTGTGTCACCCTGGTGCACTATTTTTTTGTATTTATTCCCATTTTTTGCACCTTGGTCTTACCTGCAGCCGTTTCTTTGTTTGTTTTGCCAGGCTATATAACCTCTCCTCACAATAGCAATATTCACACCCTGTTGTCATTGTTTGACTGGTGAAGATAGAATTATACCCCTGTCTCAAATGTTGCTGTTATTGAGTTCAGTTTGTACACATTTGCTGTGACACATCTCCATCTCACTGAGTGTGTCATACCCAAAATAAGAAAATCCCTGGACAGGAATACGATTTAATACTATATGTTCATTACCCAAGTTGGTACTAACATTGCCATCACTTATTTCTCATCAGATTGCCTCAATTTCTGATTCAAGTCCAGATAGCAGATTACACTTGTTACCCAGAGAACAATCTTCATTGACAAATTTACCATGCATCGTGTTGTACATACTGCACTGGAAACACTACTAGACAGCCTTGTCATCTTTTAAAGACCGAAGTCAAACCTGGGCCAACCTATCCATATTAAAAGTGTACTGAAAGCTAATTATCAAAATGTGACTTTACAAATTGTTGTGCTTCTTCTGAGCCTCCTGCACCTGTGGCACACATTGCTCTAAATCACTAGACAAATCTTAGAAGCTTCATGTCGTGTGCAAAGCACGCAGCCACTCTAGCTTGAGACCACTTACAGAGGGAAAAGACACAAGGTGATCCAGTTGTGTGCCTGCTAGTTTTCTTGCTCCCTAACAAAAAAGAAAAAAAAAAGTAAGATCTGGTATCCCACAACACAGAGTTCACTACTGAGTAGCACACACTTATTGCATTTCTACAGGCTTTCTGATCATGAATAAAGCTCACAACCACTCACAGAGCATTTCCTTATATCAAAAGAAAAACTCCATGGTCATCCAATCATTTGCCTGCTACATTTATTGCCCCCACAACAACAAAGTTAAAATAATGAAATAAATGTAAAATCTGGTGTCCCATAACACAGGAATCACACCAGAGTGAAACATGCAGTCACACACCTACACTATTGCACTTTTACAGGCTTTCTGATTGTGAATAACTCTTACAACAGTTCACAGAGCATTTCTTTATATCAAGAAAAAAGTCCCAAGGTGATCCAATCAAGTGCCTGCTAGTTTTTACTCCCTCCCAAGAAAAAAAAAACAAACTGATAAAATAAAATGTAAGCTCTAGAGTAAGACACACACACACACACACACACACACACACACACACACACACACACACACACACACACACACACACACACACACACACACACACACACACTTTCACTTTTACAGGTTTTCTGATCATGAATAACGCTATCCTCATGATAGCCAGACTACATATAAAAAAGTGCCAGTGTATATGAATAGGTGATGACTATAGTACAGCCATCACATCTCTGTGTGGATCCCCTTATACCAACCATAAGGAAGGAATTCCTGTGGTGGACTGCAGAGATGTATATCAGTGAGGTCCACACTATGTCTCTCAATATGCCAGGCCAGCCGACAGACTCTAAGAGCAGACATCTTGGACCTGGCTTGAGGGAAGCATCTGGAATATCTCAAAATGAGTAACTCTTGGCAAAATACCACGTAAAGCAGCTACATAAACATGAAGTAGATGATGGTCATATTACTGACCCTCAGAACTTCCAAAGTGAACTCAAACCTGGCCATCTAAGTGTAGTATAAGACAACACCATTGTGATGTATCAACAAGCAGGCAGTGCATAAGCTCCTACCATATTTGCAGACTTGCTGTGAGGATGCAGAAGACTGATCCAGCTAGTACTGCATCTGCAGGCCATGTACATACCCTCAGCCAAGAGCATGCTAGCTGAGACTTAGTATGTCCTTCCTCAACAACTGTGAATAGACGCTAGATCCTCAAGTTTCAATCACAATGGTAAAAGGATAGGTTAACCCTTAGCAGACCTCTTCACATCAGAGGAGAACCTTCAGATATCTGTTCCAGGTTCCCCAATCCATGGCCTAGACTATGGATGCTTTCAGTGTGCCATGGAAGGGAGATGGCCTACTTTATGCCTTTCCTCATCTGTCATCAATGCCTGTTCCTAAGGGTGCCCAAAAAGGCAAGGGAGTAGGGGGCAAATCTTCTCCCAGTTACTCCCTTCTGGCTCAAATAAGCTTGGTTCCCCTGTTTATTCCAGAAATCCTCACAGAAACTTTAGCTCCTGCCGCCATGCAACAGCTACTAACTTAGCAATTGTTAATGCTGGCACTGCCAAATCTAAAGATCTAAAGGTTGGGAGCATAGTTCATGTCAGATTCCACTTAAGTCCAGGCTCATGGAAGAAGTACCTCCTTCCTGCAAGAGGCCAGAAGAGCCAGTGCAAGGAATTCATATCTGGCCAAATGGAAAATATTCTGTGTGTGGTGTAATCCTGTAGGGGTCACACAGAAGCAGTGCCCAAATTCACAGATGCTGCAATTCCTATCTGAGCTGCTGGCCTAAAATACGTTTTCCGTGATGATGCACCTATCAGCAATTCAGTTACACTTTCAAAAGAACCCCTTTAACTTCACAATGTTTAGTCAGTCTGCTCCTGAAAAGGATCCTAAACATAAAACCATCTAGGATACAGAACCCTCATCCTTGGGAACTAAACTTTGTTGTTTAAAGGCTAATTCTCACCTCCTTTGAATCAAGTACTCCTACATCACTGAATTTCTATTTTGGAAAAATTGTTCTTAGTAGCAATCACGTTGGCTGGAAGGGTTTCCTGAGCTCTGAACTCTGATGTCCAGGGAATGTACACAGTTTTTAACAAAGATATGGTCAGTCTTAGAATGGACCTTTCCTTCACACCTAAAAAGTTCCCATAGGCAACCATGGTCAGACTATCAAACTGCCAAATTTCTTCCTAAATCACAAAAAAGGGGAAATAATTCTACAATATCCACTGACAGCATACGCACAACATTGACATGATCAAGGATGCAAAACAACCAGATGCTTCTCTCTTTCATGACAGAAAAGGGAGGCTCCCTGCTCCACAAGAACATATCTAAAAGGCTGACATTTCTTTTAGTTGCAAAGTTGCCTTATCTTCTAGTAACAAAGTTTCTAACAAAAATGTGTATGCATTGTACAACTGTGATGGTTACAACTGCAGCCTTCTTTAAAAACGTATTAGCTCAGGGAATCCACTAAGCAAGCTTAGGCCATTTGTAAGACAGCCTTGTGGACCTTGGTACACATCTTTACTAGGCACTACAAATCAGTCATATGCTTCAAGAGTGGACAGGGTTCAGCAACAATATTTTGCAAGGATTATTTCAGATCCTTCCTTTTAGGTGTTCCTCCCATACCTTTTGTATTGTTCCCTTGAGTAATTAAAATGAATACAGCAATGATTCCTATGAAGAACACAGTACAGTTGTGTGTGCAATTCATAAATACAGTAGAAGTCTAGGTAGATTAAGGAGGACCCCAAACAGATGGCCAGCTGGTCTCCACTGGTCCAATGAGATGGAGCATCATTCATTTTTTTGCCTACACTTATCTTAAATGTGTTTCTCTGTTAGGAGATGTTACTGTTGCCCAGACATGTCACTCTTTTAAGCAACTAGGCTAGGATACAAATCCTTGTAAGTTTCACAGGCCTATGATTCATAGGGAGTTCTCAGCTCCCCTGCTGTATGTGTACTCATGAGTGTTTTTTTCCTACCAAAATGAACAGAAGGTGTAGTATGAGCATCTCCTACTTTATATGATCATTGGTCTGATGTTGGCCTAGGTAGGATATCTAATGAGGCCTCTAGAGGTTGATCCAGTGATTGGATGTCTCAATTTTGGCAAATCCTTGGGGTAACTAATATGACTGCAGTGCTGATCACCTACTCAAACATCCTGTAGTGTGCTGTACACATGACTGCACTTTATTATTTTATTTATCAGCCCAGCTATGCTTAGAATTCAGTTTTATGAAATTTTACTTTGGGCAACTTATGCATTTAAAGCTAAATAAACGTAACCATTTTAATCAGTAAATATATAATATTCAGAAGTAATTTTTTGGAAGTGACCAAAATACTCATATATGAACAGTCTTCCACTGTTAAAGTTTGCATCTTGTATCACAGACATTTGCAGTTAAATGAAAAGTATAATAGTACTGAGTTAAAATATTTGTTATGGCTTCTGTATTGTGATATGTAGTTTGTGACAGTTTTCATGTGAATATGGTGTACATTTTACTGCTTATTAAGTCCCAGTGCTTTATTAGACTGTTCCATGTACACATTGCCATCATCATCATTAGCCACAGGAGACCAGCTGATATCGGGCAAGTGCTGTCCAGTTCTGCTGTGAAACATGAACATGCATTATACAACGACCCCTCATTAATATTCCAAAACGTGCATGCTGATTGGTTAGCGTGCACATTGTAAATCAGAGTTATAGTAATGGGAAAAGGTCTGGTCGCCTGGACTTTTTCCATTAATACAACTGTTTTTTTTTACAGCAACAGAGAACACAAGATCTCCGTTGCTTTTTACAACCTGTCTCGCTATGTTAAATGAGTTTAGCAGATTTAGCATTGTGTGTCCCAGAGAGAGCAATGTATTCTTGTTCTGCCTGTACAAGAACTTCCAGGAGTACATGCTAGGGGGTTAACATGGGCTATTGCGGAAGGTGAATATGTGGTATGAGAAGTATGAGAATTTAGCAATGCTAAATCTGTTATTCCATAGCATCTGAAGTAGCCATGACTACTTGCTCAGATCCAACAAAGGAGCAAAACAGTAGTGCTGCATGCATGAATGTAAATTTGGATATCAGACGTCATACAAAGTAGATCTACAGCGAGGTATGGCATTGCATTGTACTATATGAGGAGGTGAAACAGGGCATCCATAGCAATACATGTGGTCAATAAGAAGAAGCAGAAAGGGGTCATAGAGCGACCCTGCTCTTCACTGTAGTGTAGACATAGGGAGATGTACAAAACAGTATGGGGCCCGTGAACTAGCTGCAGAATGGGGAAGGGAGGCAGTGGCAAGAGCTAGATACCGTTCACAGCCTGCCTGGCACACCAGTGACTGATACATGTAATCCACAGGTGTACAGGACTTGCCATGAGCCTGTGAGAGAGAAAGGCAATGGCTGAAAACAAAATCTCTACCCAGGCCAGGAGACAGAGGTGTTACTGCAGGCACTCCATATACATTGAATGCACCACTTGACAAAGGTCCCACAGACAAAATGCATTGGAAGCAGGTGTAGCAAGGAGTGATACTATATAGGAATACTGTAGGTAGCCATAATAGGTCTCTGCAAAATGTGTGATGAAGAGTAATCAATATGAATGTGCATGCGAAGGACAGGACAGGACAGGACAGGGAGTAGTCTGTCAAAAGGCTCACACAGATGGAAGAGTTCCTCTGTTCCTGTTTGGGGAACGGCAGAACCATATCTGGGGACAGTTTGAATGCTAGAACTGGGATGGCAATGACCACCTGAATATCATCGAGGAGATATTAGGCTAATTTTACGTGCTACAAGTCCATATGGTACAGTGAGCTGTATTTGTGATGATCTTGAGCAAATCTGTCCTTTCAGGCACATCTGAGCTGCACCTACAGTAACCTGCTTTCAAGATATGTATGTCTCCATATACCATACACATATCCTGCTATCTGCTACTGTGCATACAATGGACTGGGTTATAGGCATATGTGTGATATTATAGCAATAACCCACGCCTGGGTGTGGGTAATGCTGGATTTACCCATGGTTGGTGTGGTTTGGTCATGAGGGCGAAGCCGAAGTGGCCAAACAAAGACAACCGTGAGTAAATCCAGCATTACCCACACCCAGAAGTGGGTTATTGCTATTATACAATGACATTATTTAATTAAAAAAAAAATTACTTTTCTTAAATAATGGCATTGTATAATGCCTCCTTGCTGCCCTTCCACAGCTGTCTGGTATTCTGCAGCAGTTCTGATGTACTGCGCATGCGTATGCTTACACAGTACATCAGAGCTGTGGGCAAAAACAACAGAGAAAGCAAGATCTCCGTTGCTTTTTGCAAACTGTCTCGCTATGTTAAAGGAGTTTAACATAGTGAGACAGCTTTAATAAAAGCAACGGAGCATCTCTGTTACTTTTTTAAATCTGTCTCACTATGTTAAACCCATTTAACATAGTGAGACACCTTTAAAAAAAGCAACGGAGATAGGAAGATCTTCTTTACTTTTTTTAAAGCTGAGAAGGTGATACACATATCCTGCTGTCTACTACTTAAAAATGAGAAGGTGAATATGTGGTATGAGAGTGACAAGATTGTGAGTGCTACCACTGGCATCACTCATTCTGGTGAGTAGCAGCATCATCAGTACAGAGAACTGCAGCAGTGCTACCTTCAGCAATGGGAGAGAGAGAGAGAGAGAGAGAGACAGAGACAGAGAAATGGAAATGTATTGTAGGCATTTTTTTTAATTTTCTTCAGTAGGTTCTGTGACCTAGTATACCTGTGCACTGAGATGTGCTTACTTTGTCTCTCAGCAGTCAAGGAGCAAGAACTCAGCATGGTAGGATGTCACAGGAGGCTGGGGCAGCTCTTTTGGTGGTGGCAACTGCATGCTATGTGTGCCACTCCATGCTGTAACTCTACTTGTACATGTATCATATGTGTTTACTAATGTTTTCTCTTTTTCCTGTCCTTTTGCAGGTCCAGCTGTGGTAGGAGGTTGTGGAACATCAGTAGTAGTTTTCTCAGCCAGTGCTGGCTAATACCTCTGGCTGTGGGTCATCACTGGTCAATAGGTCTACCTCTCAGCCTGGGATGGAAGTCACACTAATGATGCAACCTGAGGGGATCACCGGAGGCCACTTCTTAGGAAAGAGATGGTGACCTGTCTTGTGACAGTGGCCCAGAGGGGTCTCCGTTTACTTTACAACAGTAGGAGGCTGTTGTCTCCTGAGGTATGCTGACAGCTGGATGTCCACATCAGTATCATAGTTCTCCTCCTGGTGCAGCTTGTCAAGTCTTTTGACCTGCAGAACCCAACCATTGGGTCACCAGAGGCACAGCCTACACATGGCATTAGGGTTTTGCCCTCTGGGTTGGCCTGGTATCTTTCCATGGGTCCTTACCTTTCCCCAGATAGGTATCCTTCACTTAACATGTCATTTCCACATACATTATCCTTTGTCCAATGCTTCCTATCACCAGCTCTTTACGTCTTGTCTGTTTGTATCCATTAACCACTGTCTCCAGCTTTTGTGTGTATAACTGCACCTGTTTGTGTGTGCATTGTATTTTAATCTTCCTATAATACTTTGCCCTCTCCCTCTATCCTTTCCACAACCATTCCTTGCTACTTCATAACCTGCTACTCTTCCTCACAAAGAAAATTATCCTCCCTACCCCAACCTGTCATACCTTCTGGTTACCCTTATGTATTTTCCTATGTTTGCCATTCTCCCTTCCCTGCACATTTGGATGATTAATTGAGCTGGTACTTTGCTCTGCAGATCCTCATTGGATCAGTACAAAGGGCTACTGTGTGGCACTTCACTGGCATGCATGAATTCTGCCTGCTGTGGAGGTGACATCACCCACATTGTTCACATGCTCTTCTGTAGTGCTGTTCATCTACTGGGGCTTCTTGGCACTGCTCTGCCCGGTAACACTGTTTTACTATGTAGTCCCTTCCTTGGTGTGTCAGTACACTCTAGCTAGCTCCAATACTTATCTGATTAGCTATGAATCCAAGCCTGTATGCCATGAGCATTTCTTATTAGGTGTAATAAGACAAGAGAGGATTAAAAGCATTGTCTGTATGTGTATCTTCATGCACAACATATATTTTGCCTGTAATTACTAAGTCAGTAGATGTCCTGCATTCTCAGTTCATACTGCATTGCATTGTAAATAAATGACATTCTTAAGCTTAACAGATTGTTTACCATCTCCCAGGAATTAGCTCTTTGATATTTTGTTATTGCATAGCAAAGTAGACACTAAAGTTAACATGTGAAGCTATTCAACTAGCCATGCTAAACTAGATTGCACTTATTTTTACAATAAAATCACCTCAAGTCATGTTGTTCTGCTGGACTGTTATAAATTTCAAGAATTCTGGAAAGTTATGGCGACATGCACCTTTAACTACAAAGTTGAAATGCATATAAAACTTTCAGGTAATGGTGGATCTATATTTTATAAATACTTTAAGAAAAATTTTACACTTTATTTAATTATTCTTTTTCAATGCTGCTGTTAAAAGTTCTCAGCCATCCCATGTGTGTTGTCTCACCCTTTTCACAAAATGACACTTGGCACATGTTATTGTGCCCTGTAAGAACATGTAAGAAAGAATTGCAGGTAGCAAGCAGTCTCATTGTCTGTGTGCAGTATGGTAAACCTGAGAGGACAC
>NC_056731.1:532383415-532463415 GCF_019279795.1 Protopterus annectens
GTCATTTTTAATGCAGAACAGGCTAAAGAGGAAATTTAAAAGTTTGTCTAACAAAAAGTGAGCCATCAAACAGACAACGACTATGCTTCTCATTTTTCTGATAATAAAGCTTAAAGAGAGGCTTTGTCAGTATAACCTTTTCCAGTTTCCAAAGGAAAATGCATGAGAAACAGACAAAAAGCACAGGAGCTGATTAGAAGAATCAAGAGTCCCTTGGATTTAAACCAGAGTCAAGGGTTGAGAGACAGAGATGAACATGAAGAAGACCAACAACATTGAAATTAGTCAATAAATGTGAGGCTATAAAGTATCAAGCACACTTGTGAAATACTACTTTACAAGAAAAAGCAGAATGATTGGACTTTTGTTGACTATGGTAAACTTGTGGAGGACTGAAACCCGTATGCCCCACTTCATGGCACAAATGTTTGGAATGACACTGAAGGGAAGGAGGAAAAAGAAAAAACAATAAATATAAGTACAACAATATTTGTTAACAGTATTTGTATGGGACATGTAATGATATTAACTGTGTGCTATATAGTAAAGTATTTTCAGTTATTGCTGTAGGTGATAAAATATTAAAGTAAACAAGTGTATTTTTTCTTATTTTATAGTTTTAAGAAATGTAAACATTACAATGTAGAAAAAGAAGAAAGGCTGAACAAAAGCATGTTTAAGATAATATGCTATAATCTTGAGTTGTTGAGGTGAGGGATGGGGTGTAAAATGCACAGAGTATAATATATGTAGAGTTGATATGTTTTCTCTTACTTTTGCATAGCTGAATGTCTGGATTAAGGCTTTTGGCTTAACTCATTAATACCAGTGTGGTTTGGAATGTCACACCTTTAGCAGCCTACACACGTCTTGCATTCTAGAGCATTTTCTGAAAAATAAATTTAAAAAGCTTAAGATAAACAAATATAAATATTTTCTGGACAATAAAAGCTATTAATCATGTATACACAGCAATGTTATCAGTTAGAAGTATTTTTTATAGTTATAGTAGTCAATGCATTCATACCCCGGGATTCATGAACCTTGCGCCAGGCGCACCCATAGCGTAGGCATTATAACGCCAAATATGGCCGCCGAGCAATTCAAGTACGATCCAATTCCACGTGCACTACAGGCGTACGCCAGATTTGTGCAGCCCCCGGCGTAGGTATGCTAAACACCCTATGTGCGGTGTGTCACCATGCAAATGAAGGCATATAGTGATTCACGAAGTGGTGCAGGCGTAGCATAAGCCCACGGCAATGTAAACCAAAAAAAAAAACGGTTTACATTTTCCCAAACATAACATCGGAGTAATGGAAGAGTGTCAGACCCAGGTATCACACTGTTAACATATGCCAATGGTGAAATACACAGACAATGGCAAAAGAAAAGATGCACAACACGTAAATAACAACTTAAATGGCATGTCCACAGTAACTTACATCAGAACCGCAGGACATGTGTGCGGAAGGTGCAACATAATGAAATAATATAACAATGTTATAAAACAGCATCGTAATACACACCAGGTGCACAGCATAATACACCATGGTATGCATGGAACGCCACAACCACGGTGCAAGGGTTGCCAAGGACTCGCGGCAGTCTTCGGCGTGGTAACTATGAATTAGTAGTCAATGCCATGCAAATGAGGCAGATAATACTGAATTGCAAATGCCCCGCCGGAGTAAGGTTGTACCAAACGGCGCAGCAGTAAAACACCGAGGAGTGGCTCAGAGGGAATACATGACATCTGCAGAGGGATGTGCCACCGTAGCAGTAAGCACATTGGAGCACAGCAAACCTGGGCTGTACATCGCAAATCAAAGCTGCAGGACTGGGGTGTGGGGTAATAGTTTAGCTGAGAGCACACAATGCGCGCAAAAGTGCATGCGTACGAGGATGACAATGTTCCCGGAACCTAGTAATGTGACGCACACCCCGCAAACAATATCGGAAACAGGAAGGTGATGTGAAGAATATAAGGAAATGTGGAAGAAGTGTAATTGGAGTACTAATGAGCAATCAACACTAATCAACCCACGAAGGCCAATCGATGGCAGCTGACAACTCTGCATGCAAAAACCTGCAAAACGGGATAGGGGAGGCATATGAATGCAAAGAAAGTAGGGGAGGTAGCAGATTGCAAAGACAGAAGACCTGACACAGCAGAGCAAAGCAGACTGGCAGCACAACAGCAGTAGCACACAAAACGCATGATATGCCATGCCCATGAAAGTACAAATGACAGTGCTCTGCAGGATGCATGCCAGAAAATGGTAGGTGCAACATGCAGAAATAGTAAGGGAAGGTCGAAAGGTAATCCATGGCAGGCAAGAGAAATTCAACACCAAAGGCAACACCGTTGTAGTTCCATCGGTAAAACACGGAACATAACCCTTAGATACGGCCATACAAACACACCCTATGACATCATCGGTGTGCACAGCACAATAGTATAAAGTGTGAATGCACACAACACACAGCCGTGTATTCCCAAATGCTGCACCATAGGTGTAAACACACGGGGAACTTTTAAAATGTACATGTTGGGTGCTGCCATAGCTGTGATCCATCAGCATGTGTTAGAGACAGACGGTGTTGTGGAGGAGGATGCCGACAACCACCGCAGGCCTCAGAGGAGAAGGAGAGTGTTCAGACCAAGGGTAACCTACCAGGGGCTACATGACCTGGAGATAGTAGAGCGCTACAGGGTGGACAGGGACATGTTACAGCAAATAGTGGAGCTGTGCCGGCCATGCCTGAGAACAAGAAACAACAGAGGGGAACCCATCCCAGTGGACACAAAGGTATGTGTAAGCTTGCGAATACTGGCCACAGGTACCTTTCAAAGGCCAACTGGAGATATAATGGGCATCTCACAGGCATCAGCATCCAGGGTACTACACCAGTTCCTGGATGCCATGTTACCACATGCCAATGAGCATATATACTTTCCCAGATCTCAGGAGGATTTGGCCAGCAATATGCGCCACTTCCACCGTGTGGCACAATACCCTGAGGTACTGGGTGCGATAGACTGTACGCACATACAAATCAAGTCACCACCTGGTGAGCAGGGTAGACGCTACATAAACCGCAAGGGATTCCACTCCATCAATAGCCAGGTCGTGTGCAATGCCCAGGGCATTATCATGGATGTGTGTGTTGGCAGCCCTGGAAGTTACCACGACTCCCATATCTGGCATGCCTCACAGCTGTATCAGGTATTTGTCAGGGGGGACATCCCACAAGGCCATCTCATGGGGGATGCTGGCTATGCACTGGAGCCATGGATGATGACTCCCATCAGAAATGCACACACACACACATGCAAGAACGCCATAATGAGGCACACGCACAAACCAGAATAATCATAGAGCGTGTGTTCGGGATGCTGAAATCACAGTTCCGGTGCTTGGATACATCTGGTGGAGCCTTGCAGTACTCTCCAGGCACATGTGCCCACATATTCATAGTATGTGCCATGCTACATAATATGATCCTGCGGAAGCAGCTGCTGCAGGGACATAATGGTGAAGGGCCACAAAGCCCACCACAATTGCCAAGGCCAGTCCAGGCACAGAGGGTTCCAGACCATGAACACACTGTGCCAGCCCCAGTAGGCAGACGGAGGCATACCCAATATGCCTACGCCTTGGCAAAGAGGGAACGTATAGCACATACTCTGACAGCGTAGGCCCCATGGACTGACACCTCCCCACCTGCACACACAGTGAAATGGACGGCACACAAACATGACCACCTGTAAAGTGTAATGTATGGGTGGCCTTATGTGTGACTCCAACATAGGCAGCCCCCAAACACTGTAAACCCAACAGCCAGTGGAACATGTAACTCCAATACCTGAACAGTACGTGAGTCCTACAGCATATGGCGTTGCTGTGTGCCTGCCACATTCGCCGCAAGATGTATACATATAAATATATATATATATGTATATATATATATATATATATATATATATATATATATATATATATAGATAAATATGTACACATATACATATATATAATGCAGATAAGAAAGGGAATCAGAGGGTTATAAGGTGACTGAGATGTATCCAGCGATATCTGTACATAGTATAGATAGTGCAACGACAATCTGAACATCCAGGAGGTTCACAATAATAGGATACCGCCAACCATGGAATGTGTAACATACCGATATGCATAACCGCGAGGCTGAAAGACCGACAGAACACAGTACTGTAACAGTACATGCGCGTGTAATAGTATGATGATATAAAGGGAGAGGTAGTCACCGCTGCCGGTGTCGCGGTCCATGTAGGTGCTGTGTGCAACCGTCCCCGTGAGTGCCGTAGTATGTGTACGTGTGCGTTGAGGGTGCCATGTGCGTCGCTGTGTGAGTGTAATGTGTGTGTGTCTGCAACATGTGTATGTTGGTGCCAAGTTGGAGGCAGAGCAGAATATTAGGTGTAGGCATACGGTACACCAGCCTCAGGCATATGTTCACTACTAGTCCCAGAGTAGTAGTGACAGCCCCACCCTGGCTAGGTGTGTCCTGACATAGAACGATACAAAGTAAATATGTTCCAGATGGTAGCACAGGAATATTCCCCATAAGAAATGGAAAGGACGTATGTAATAGTCATGCCTGTATGTACGACACTGATATGTTACATGCAATATGATACATTGGCAAAGTCACACAGCAATAGGTATGTATCACGGAAAAAGGTATGTGCTACCCCAGTACTGACCATGGCTATGTGTTGGCCCGTAAACACCGCTGTGTGTTCCACAAGTGTCAAACAATCAATTCCCATTTGAATATGTGGCAACCACTGGCAAACAGGCTATGCCAACAACAGGACCACAATGACTGCAAATATCTGGGACAGAATGACAAGGGATAGTTGTCACGTACACATAACCGCTGATATACCACATATGTTACGGAGGCATACATGCATCAAGCTCACCTGCAGATGATATCGAAACCACATAACAACAGCCCAACCTACAATCCCATAACAAAAGACTATTAACTGTCAATTCTCCAAGTAGGGATGGAGCACACAGACAACTATACTGTTTATGTAGAGATGCAAGGCCCACAAACCGTATCCGTGACGTACAACCACCGATATCCCCCACTGTAGATAATAAAGGAATAGAAACTGTAATAGCAGCACAAACATACAGTCAGTCAATGACATCTGCATAACCACAACATATCGCGTGGGAGACACAATTAAAGGCAGATGCATAATTGCATGCGTTGTATAAAGGAAAACAACAGCCATGTTACAGTATTGAATGCAATACCCCATTATCATTCGTCGGCAGGACAGGTACACCCACATGTTGAACCAAATACAACACCTGTCACACACAATCCACGGGTGACATGAATTCAAAATATACTTGTCCCTATGCATAGCAGATGCAGTTACACATAACATAACACAATACAGACCATCTCCACGAAGGTAGGGCAAATAGCCAACGCCCAGGTGGAGAATCCAATTATACCCCAGTATCGACGCGTAACTTCCGAATGGAGTAGATGCACAGGTGATATGCACGTAATTACTCACGTACACATAGCCGCTGATATACCACAGAAGTTACGGAGGTATACATGCAGCACGCTCACCTGCAGATGATATCGGAACCAATTAACAACAGCCCAACCTACACTCCCATAACAAAAGACTATTAACTGTTAACTCTCCAAGTAGGGATGGAGCACAGACAACTATACTGTCTATGTAGAGATGCAAGGCCCACAAACCGTATCCGTTACGTACAACCACCAATATCCCCCACAGTAGATATTAAAGGAATACAAACCGTAATAGCAGCACAAACATACAGCCAGTCAATGACATCTGCATAACCACAACATATCGCGTGGGAGACACAATTAAAGGTGGATGCATAATTGCATGCATTGTATAAAGGAAAAAAACAGCCATGTTACAGTTTGGAATGCAATACACTGTTATCATTTGTCGGCAGGACAGGTACACCCACATGTTGAACCAAATACTACACCTGTCACACACAATCCACGGGTGACATGAATTCAAAATATACTTGTCCCTATGCATAGCAGTTGCAGTTACACATAACATAACACAATACAGACCATCTCCACGAAGGTAGGGCAAATAGCCAACGCCCAGGTGGAGAATCCAATTATACCCCAGTATCGACGCGTAATTTCCGAATGGAGTAGATGCACAGGTGATATGCACGTAATTACTCACTGAGGAACAGCAATTGGTGGGATGAATTCACATGTTGCAGGTATCAACGTATATAAGGATGACTCTCAGGATATTCAAACCGTATGCTCATACTGAAACAGCGTTGTACTACCAAAAACGAAAGGAAATGGCAAAACAATAAATGGAACGAAACACCAACAAGGTATGTAGAACACACGATATGTAAGGTTGTGTAACGCATGATCTGTATTAATAAGCTGTACTGTATGTGAATGGTGGTTGTAATTAATTACACTTGTCCGTAATGCAGAAAGTGGTGAAAGGTAGTTATGTAGTGATGTGTTGCTGAGCATACCAACGCTTGTAGACACCATGTGTACAGCAGTGGGACATCATGTGCACAGCAGAGACACCACAAGGGATGCTACAGGAGGGCATTAAAGAGAACAATGCCATACCACATGCTGTTGCTGGCAGTGGATGTCCAACAAGGAAGTGCCATAGCAGGGGATAGTACATGTATGTATACTGTCACAGCACGCATGTGTATGAGCATATACCATTGATGACATATGTAAGGTGTGGCTGACGTGCAAGTATGCTCTGCATTAGGGGATACTATGTGAAATATGTGTAATGTATAGTTGTCTAGGTAGATATGACAGATATCATACACAGTATCACAGGCATATCATGCATAACACAGGTATCGCCTATTGGTATGTACAATAACAGGATACATATGGCCTGTAGATATGGGAAATAGTAGTAGCATGATAGCTACTCTAAATGGAAGGGACACCAAGTAACCATGCACAAAGGACTTGTAGTAGCTGCACAGGTGTACAGTGGGCTACAATGCAGTCTGGCAAGTCCATGTGTAAGCACATGTGCAGTGTACACAGTAGTGTCACCTCTCCATGGTAGTGTCCTGTGAACAGCAGAGGCAGGTGTCAACTGCACCTCTACACAGTACAGCTGCTGTGGTGATACCAGGACTACATGTGTCACTCAAACAGCAAGGGAGGTATCACATGAACAGTGCTACTGTGTGTCCCTGCGGGATGTACACAGGACCTATGTTCCACAGCATGGTGTGTGGTAGGTTTGTGGAAGTAACACAGAAACACAGCCCATGCAGTGTGGTGTGTGTGCACATATCCAGGAGCATTTCGTTCACAGTGCCCACCGCAGATGTCATGTATGAGGAGTATATGCATCAATAATGTGGTGGACATGGGCCGTGTCAGAGCAGAAGACACCCCTGAGTATGTGGTATGCAGATGTGTACAGATGTGTTGTCCGTATTTCAGCCGCATATGTAAACTGTCTGAGCCCAGTAAACATCATGGCATGTCAATGTTGTGCCATGTAAAGCTGTAGCTGTTGTTGAAGGTACACCATAAATGTGGTATTGTACCCTTGACTGTGTGTAGATGTGTGTAGTTCACAGGTACAATGGCTACCTATGTACCAGCATCACACACAGTACAGATAGGTGTGGCCTTGCAGAAGGATATCCATGCCACAGTGGAATATGGTAACCACAGGACTGTGTGTGGCATATGTGTGTACTGCAACCATGTACAATGTGATATGTATGTAGGGGACCACTATCCATGTGATAGTCAGTGGGTGAATGGTGTTATGCAAAGGTGATGTGCATGTACCGTGTGTCATGCATCTTGATGCCATGATACTCATATGAAGTATCCGTCACACTGACACCCGTATGGTTGGTATCAGTATGAGCTGGTGGAGCAATAATGGTGCTTGGTATGTAGGTGTTGGAAATCTAGGCATGTACAGTACTCTGTGACAGCATGTTCTGTATGTAAGCATATAGTGAACATGAGTGGCCCTATGACTGAGGACTGTGTAATGCAATATGTACCTGACATGTAGTAGGTACTATGGTATGCTGGCACCACTGTGTGTACTGTCCATGTGCCACATAGCATAACATCCTGAGACACAGGGTATGATGTGCAGGTGGATGTGTATGTTGTCAATACCGGAATGTGGAATGGTGCTGAAAGGCAATGTGAGGACAATGTATGATGTGTTGGCCTCCGTACCATCCTCAACTGCCCTAGCAACTGTATGACAGGTGCCCAGCATGTGTATGTGCCTTGCTGTGGCATTCACAAGCCCAACCCGGGTGCTAGGAAAGGACTGGAGGTCATCAATGTGTGTGGGAATCACTTTCCTGATGATGTGCCCCATTGCCATGCAGAATGGTCCAGTCAGGAGTGTATGACTATAGTCCCACTCGTGCAATGCAGTGCCACCTGTGTGTAGTGCGATAAATGCCACTGTGTGGCAGTCAGGGTCTACAATGTCCGACAAAAGGCTAGCAGTGAATATAGTGGCCTGGTGTGGAGACATATACCAAACAGGTCGGTGGGACATTACAGCCAGGGACATTGGAAGGTGACATTGGGCCAGTGTCCCAGGACATATCGTGTGTATGTCAGTACTGTGTATGTGACCACAGGGACACTACGATGTTCATGTACGGAGTGCGACCCTGTAGTGAGTGAGAGGGTGTATTGCCGATAAGTACGCCATCGTCTGGCACGTTGCCAACATTACCTCGGTCTGCAATGCTTGGTTGACTATTGTACATGACATCAGATGTGGATGTTGCCAAAGAATACTGACATACCACCACAATGCCTGAGGCCCCACACCACAATGTGCGGCAGTCATGTTTAGGTAGCTAGCCTTGGAGTATGTGATGATGGACCTTGAGGACCCACCATGGCTGACAAGTGATGCACCCCACACATGTGAATGTACACCACTGTGCAACAGCCTGTACCTGTGGTTGTACATCATATGTGCATGGAACATGTCTCTGTGTGGAATAGCATGATTCCTGCAATTGTGTACATGCTACTGAAGTGCACTGTGGTATGTGTCAGCATATGTATGTGTAGTGTCCATCTGCTCGGGTGTCATGATGCTAATAACTGCTGTCAGCAGACGTCTGTAGTAGTTGTTGTAGTACACATGTTCCGTGTATGCTGTGATGGGTGTGTTTCCAGGATGTGGCTAGCAAGGCTGTGTAGCATATGTGTTGAATCCACCAAAGAGGGGATAACCCCAGGTGTGTCACACCAGTCACATGGAGGTAGTGTTCATGCTAAGGGTAGTGTAGGTATGGTATGTGTTGTGTATTGTTTTATCCAGCTGAGCGGAGTGCATGACTCAAGCATGTGTAGGTACATGGGTGTCTATCCCAGGGAAGTGTGGGTTACTGTCAGCACACAGCAGTAGTAGCTGTCTGAGGCCCAATGTACACTATAACAACACAGAAGGTGTGTAACCTGTGGCGTACAATGTCGACTCTGTCACGTGTTACAACGTGTATAGCGGTCACAAACACGGTTATCTGCACATGGAGCACCTATGATGCATTGTGCTAAGCAACTATCCAGGATGTGTGCAAAACACTGTGTGATGTGTGAACCCCTCATCTGTGGGTGTTCCGGTCCAGGTATGTGCCTGGAAGGTATGGTCTGTGTACAATCCGTAATCGCAGGTGTTCTGTGCAGAGCATGGAGGCAGGTCCCAGTCACCACAGAGATATGTGAGTGGTGCAATAGTGTGTGTGCCTCGCTTGTGTGCATCACAGTGGAAGATGCAAGCATTGTTCCACATGAGCCCATGTCGTGCCTGCCAGTTACAGCCCTGCTGGTGACAGTTATGTGAAACTGCCAGAGAGGCAGTATAGCATGTGAAGATGTACATGTGTGCTCTACACCCCAGGCCGATGGCTGCAGGTCATGCGTGCCACAGCATTGTGTTTGACCTGGACTGTCATAGCGGTCAGACACCACATGCCTGTACAATAACAGTAGGAGCATAGGCAACTGTTGCAGTGACACAGTAGGTCAATGTACAGTGTTCCAGTGTCCAGACCAATGCCGAATGTACACCATGGCTAGACACACACCCAGAGGGCTATAACACCGGTGAGCCATTGCATGTCCCAGTGCACGTAGTCTGTGTATTGCCATCACAGGGCAGTCACAATAACATGATGTATGAGAGATATATTGTACCAGGTGATGTGTCATGTGTGCGTATGTTGAGTTGCAGAGGTGTTCACCCATCCGCAACATCTCAGTGCATGATGCCTTGTGTAACATGATGTGTGGAACTGCATTGTGATTCACAACAGAGTCATCTGTGACTGGTGTGTTGTGAATGTTGTAACCCATGAGTCTGCGGGATATACACTGGTGATGTTGGCTGCCATGCTGGGGGCCACCAGTGGTGCCTACAGTGGTTATACAGACATATTGCATACGTTGTTCTTGCAGGAATGTCCAGTGTTGTAGATGATGTGGTACTACATGATGGTAGGTGTGTGATGTGAATGTTACACATCCAGACGTGACCATCAGGTGCAGCCATGGTTGTCGACAGCATCACCCCCATCCACAGCTGTCAGCACCCTGTCCCCAGAATGGGTAACAGTAGCCCTCGTACTGTGTGACTAATGTGCAGATCGTAGAACACCTACTACTGGCTGACTAACAGTGTCAACTAGGAAGGGTATATAATGGCTGAAATATGCTGCTCTAATGTATAAATATGATATCCCAATGAATTACCATGATTCCCATCTAGTAAGCCACGGCTGGCATGTAAACCGTGTACAACAATGAATGTGTGACAGACCCTTCCAATGTGGAACCTTGATGAACATGCACCTGTTAGAACACCAAATGAGGTACGTTGCACATAATGATGTACAACTGACAGCTATGGGCACAGCATGGATGCAGAAGCACATCTCCCACAGGCAGTACCACTGTACGTTGGTAGGGGAGCATTGCAGGAGTACATGTGACAGTTGCTGTATTGCCACATGTACGACATATCCGTCATATAGGGGTAGCACTGGTACGTGACGGTTGGACATGCCTGTACATACGACCATGTCCCACAGGATATGTGTGTTAAGTGTGTACAACACCTGTTGTACCTTCAGCAAGCTGTGAAGTGTATGACTGCCAGTGTACCTGTGTGACATGTTGTGCAATGGGTGCAAAGGTAATCAGTAGCGCATTACATGCTCACATGTCCTGCACAGGTGCATAGCTTGACCGTTCGATACAAATAGGGTGTTGGATAATAGCAACCCACAAGAGGTGATGAGTAAGGGTGGCAATGCACTATCACCTTTCTGGGTAAGGTGTGCATGTCCATGACACATTAGCACTTGAGATGTTAGCAGTACAGCTGTACAGGGCGGCATGTATATTTGATTACAAATACCTTTGCGTGTTCCACCAGTGGCCTGTTGACAGACAGACATCAACACAATGTGCAGCATTGACATGTGCACAGCACATCACCGCTGGCTACAGTAGAACAGGGTTAATGTGTTGACATGTGCACAGAACATCAGCACCAGCTACAGTTGAACACGGTATGTGTTGAACCCCACCATCATTGTAGCCCATGCCACAGAGAGAAATGTTATGCATCTGTGTATGTACGGCTGGGAATGGACCTGACCTAGCAGTATAGCTGTGTCAGTGTTGCGAACAACATACTGAATGGGCTGTGTGTGTGAGGTGTGTGTCATAAGTGTACGGTCCGATGGATGATACCAGCATTGCCACCGCTATGTGAACATCCCCGTCCCCATAAATGAATACCTAGGCTGTGCTCAACACCATGGTCACTGTGGAAGGGATGGTGCTGTGCGGTGCACCCGCTGACATGGTGGTGACAGCAGGCCCTGGATGTAGATATCTGAGGTACCCATGTCAGGTCGGGGTACCATCCATGTGCACGGGATATCACCGTGCGGGCATATACAGCACTGTGTTGAACAATATTACAGCACATAGCACCTGTCAGGGGTAATGTTTATGCATGGATGTGCGATACCAGCATGCACAATACACACCCCCACCATGCAGCATGCTGCCTACCTTGCAGAAGGACATTGTCCACACCATGATGATGGACATGCGACATGTCCATATACCCATATAAATGACATATGTAATGGACAGCCACCGTCCTAATACTGGTATTCCACAGGCTGGACACATCCCTGTGCCATATCTGTGATATACCTTGCCATACCATGCAACCCTGTCCATCAAGGCTGCACGTGTCATCACAGTCATACATGGTGCGATGGCCACATGGTACATGCACTATCAACTGACTGGATCAGTAATGTGGCACTGATGCACCTTGTGGTGTCACAATTGCTGTGTGACAGCGTGTAAACGTCTTGCGCACATGCTATGTTTGACCATCCCTGCAAATTTCATATGAATAGACATTGTCCCATGTGTATCACATGTGCAATACAGGCGAGCCGTGGCAGGATGTTCAACACCCGTACAGTGCTGAGTAGATGTATATGGCAAAACACATGCATGTACAGGTGTCCATGTGTATGTGTGCAGTGTCACTGCTGACGTCCATAACGGCTGCATCTGTGATGCTATGTGACATATACACAGCATCCAGATGAACAGTAGTACTGTGGACACATCGGGCCAAGTGCAGATTGGTAAGAACACAGGTGCAGGCAAGTACACATGTCCACAGCAAGTTACCATCTACATGGAGTATGTACACTGTGATGAGTTGGCACAGAGATATGATATGATATCCACTGCATAACGGTGTGACAGGTGTGACAGCAACACGTCAGCTGTGTCAGTGTCATGATGCTTCTCAGAGATTACTGTGCAGATGTTGTACATGTCATAGCAATGTATGTTCAGCGGTATGCCAGTACATCAGTGTGAATGTGACCTGTCACCATCATTATGTCTTACAGATAATGCCACGTTCATGACTCCCAGCCTTCAGCCACCAGGAGGATGATGTCATAATACCATTGCTCCATGGCAACTATGACGTGCTGTTCAACCATGTGCCACAGCATGCTCAGCAGCAGGATGACCTGTGGCAGGATATACGCAGGAGGGTGAATGACGTGGGTGGCAACAACCGCACCTACCAGCATTTACGCAGACACTGCATGGACCTGATATGGCATGCGAAACAGCGTGCCACTGAAATCGCTAGAGAAAGAGGTGTAACAGGTGGTGGGCCACCAACCCAGCCCCAACTCACACACACAGAGGAGCTACTGGCCAGTCTGGGGACACCCAGGGAACAGCATGCGGAAACACTAGCCGCCATCGTGGAGGTGGGTGTCTCCCAACCAATGAGCCTGGAGTTGCCTGGTAAGTCAGTCCTGCATATGCGTATGATATCACTGTAGTTGCAGGCGTCACTGTACATCATGTAAAGTAACAACACATGCCAGGTATATGGGCACACAAGCTGCATACTACAGTATGCTACGTTGTGTATGCAGACGTGTGCATACCATATGCTATCACACAGGTACATGTGTTCACATGCACAGTGCAAACTGTGGCTGTCGTACAGTCATGGATAATGTTTCTACTGTTGTGTCGCCCCTATACAGGTACCTCTGGCGTGTCGCACAGACATGGTTCCATCGCAGGTGAGACTGTTGTCAGTATCAGGCATGTTACAGTGTAGAGTTATTTGCCATGTGGCCAGGTATAACATGCACACCTGGGTTTTGCTCCAGTCACGTTATACAGGTTGCACCACCAGACACACACACATGCCACCCATGTGCAATAGATACAACCGTTATTATACACCGGCATGAAACCACAGTACCTGTCAATGTGATATGTGCGGTCAGCTATGCATACAATGGTGGAGGTGTTCTACAATGGATGCATATGTAGTATGCATTGGAACAACATTTGTGGTACGCACACAGTACCACACAGTGAGCAGTGATATGGGCAGCACACAGGTGTCACCATTGTGACATATGCCCCTGCATTGTGTGCACACATTGTGACACGCCACCCGACATGTCCCAAGCTTGTGGAGTTCTGTCTGCAATATTGTCACACCATCACATGACCTACACCCGACATAACAAACATCCACACTGTTGTCTGCATAGCCCTGTGGATTGTGACACACAGTACGTCTGATGTGGATAGACCCCCGTTGCACATTGTCCACACATAGTGCAATCATAACCGTAGTGGACCACTTGTACATTTGATGTGTTACACCGGACAACCGGAATGCCTGTCTGCAGCCACCGGAGGTGTCACCGATGTCTACCATATACGATCTGTGGAACGGCATGACTGTGTTGCAGTCATGGCAATGCAATGCATCCATGTTATGCATTGCACAGCAACATACATGCGTCATGTTGCCATGCAATGGCACAGTGCCTGTACTCCACACTGTATAGCTATGTACACGGCTCACACTAACCACACCTGCACATACACATTTGCTACACATGCATTCTATCTGTAGGCTGTACACACAACACTGCACTATGAAGCCCATTATGATGCTGTGCATGTGTCAGGACACCATTGTGTCAAACATGTATACATGTTACTGCACATGTCAGCGGATTACATGTCAAGGTAACGTCAGCCATGTGTACTGTTAACCTGTTTGTGGCCACATGGTGTATCACGGTGATGCATGCAAATTACCATGATTGTGTGTACTGCATGCCTACTGATATGACACCTGCTTGATGTAGTGTGCACCCCAGGGTGGTATGCATACTAACACTATTAATGTCTGAGTTGCATTCCCTGTGCTGTAGTGCAGGAATGCTGCATGCCATCTGAAATATCACATGCATGGTGTGTCTGTGTGTGTCTGTGTGTGTCTGTGTGTGTCTGTGTGTCTGTGTGTGTGTGTCTGTCTGTGTGTGTGTCTGTATGTAATGTACCTTACAGTATGTCTTTGCATTCACAGGTGGTGTAGGTGCGTTACCCTCCTGCGGTCCATCTGATGTTAGTGTCCCCAGAGATACTAGCAGTGATGACCATATGCATGAGGTACAGGCAGGGTTATCAGGGGCGGAATCTGTGCCATTGGTTACCATCCCACCTATGTCCCCCTCTTCCCCGCACATGGTTCTGATGCCTACACATACCACATCACCGTTGCCCATAGAGGAAGGACAGTCAGCGTCTTTTGGCATTGAACAGGAATGTGTGGTGGCTACAGAAGGTGTGACTACACAACATGTTGCCAGTGTAACGACTGGTGATGTGCCACACAGGCATGTGGCTGGTGCTGCCCGTAGGAGGACCTCTGGCAGACATGCACCTGCAGTACAGGGCGCAGCAGCTGGTATCACCAGACGCATGTTCCAGACTGTAATGGCACAGGCACATGCAGAACGGCAGAACCAAGAAGGGCAGAGGCTGCAGAGGGCTGCAATCCGTACCCTGAATGACAACATCCAGTCATTGGCAAATGCTCAACAGCAGATTGCTAATGTACTGGATAGGCGATTAGGTGAAATGGTTGGAATCCTCGACCGAGGCATGGCAATCCGCGAGCATGAGCTGTCTGTGCTGGAACACCTGGTAGGGGTGAGGCATAGGACACGTGGGCGTAGGCCAGCAACACCACCTAGTGTAGGTCGACATGTGCGTGCAACCTCTCATGCCCACTAACATAGTGCCGGTAGCAGTAGCAGTGCAGCTGGTGCTGCACTGTCCACACCAGGACACAGCAGGCCACGTGGACATGGCCCTGGCCGGTCCCATCATGGACACGGTTCCAGCAGACATGTGTCATCAGACAGTAGCCACTCTGTACCTCCACCTGGTAGTGCCTGTGCAACCCCAGGCAGGCACAGGTCACGTGGCCGTGGACGGACACAGTGAGCTGTACAACCTGCACTGTACAGTCTGGGGCTGTCAATTATACCCCGTGTAGGCATCACATATGGCTGAACTGTGTACACACATACCCACACACAGCAGACACAACTGTAGGGCTCCACCACATCCACATGCATTCTGAACAGACATGTCCAGTAAACTCACCGGCCCTTACACACACACATGATGTTATCCATTGGTGCAGCCTATGCCCCTGGCAAACATATCACCCTGTGTATATGATGAAGCCTTTGCTGCATCCCTGTCATCCACATCATCAGTGCAGGGTTATGCAAATATATTCTGATGCACAGGGTGGACAGGATAGTGAGAGGTGTATGTGATACCTGTGTATGCATAGCGTGGGATGTGTATGTTGCAGTGGTTGTGTATGAATACTGACAGATGCGTATGTGATACCTGTGTATGCATAGTGTGGGATGTGTATGTTGCAGTGGTTGGGTATGAATACTGACAGATGCGTATGTGACGTGGGTTGTGTACTGTCAACATGCAGCAGACATATCATGTAGTGCAGGTGCAGCATGCATTGTGATGTGTTCACGGTATGTGTGATGGTTACATGTGTAGCACCATGTTGGTTCTGATACCCTGAATCCCTCCTATGGTGTACTCACATGTGCCTACAGGGAGCACCGTTATCGGTCCCCCACGTGTAGCTGTGGATTACTCACAGGCACATCTGGCAATATCAGCATACTACATGTACCCGCAACCTGCCTGGACACCTACATGACACACATGTCCGCACATATACTGCACCTGACGCATGTGGTTGGTGCCACAGGCTACAGTGGACAGAGACGTCACATACATTGCAGGACACACTACAGGTATGGTGACATGGTGCAGGTGTCGTACACAGCATGATGGCCACTGACTTCAGGTGTCACCTGTCAGCTGTGGGGCACGCTGTGCAGCAGTAGGACCCTGTAACAGTACAGGAACATGGTCTCAATCGCGGGGTGTACACCACTATGACACACACCCCATAGTGTGCAGATGGGGACACCTGCCTGTGTGGTCAGCACCCTCACAATACTATGCACCCACACGCCATGTCACAGGGAGCGGACTTGCACAGGTAGCCAGTATGGCTCACACCTGGCATCGACAGGGTTGTGCAATGCAGCACCAGTACGGGATAGTCACCATGTGTGGTAAGTGTTCGTTCACAACAGTATATTAGCATGCACCCTCACACCAAGCAGCAGACATACAAACATGTAGACACACACACATTGTGGTGACCACACATGTGTACACAGAGAGACAACGTGTTGCATGTACTGCACCATCCAAATGCATGCTCCCCACACTGAGATATGTACAGATCTCTACTATGGTGTACAGGGATGTGTAGCACGTGGGACATATTCCCCCCGATATGTGGCATACATGGGCACACATTCATGCACACATGTCAGTGCTGGGAATACTACACTCGCCATATGATACGTGTGCAGGCATGCAGCGGTATGTAGTGCATTATGTGTACCAACACTGTATCCGGCAGATGTGCTGATATATGCACTTGGAGGGTGGTAGGTGTTACAGTTGCCATGTGACATACAGTCGGTAACACCTGACCGCTGGGTATGCATTATGTCAGCACTGTCATGTAACAGCGACATAGCATACTGTATGCACATGGCAGGGTAGGATGGTGTGTGACACAGCTGTGAGCCACTACCTGCACACATGCATGTAGACAGGTGTTCAAACACATTATGTACACACATACCTCCATACATGCTGTTTCTATGCCACCGTATAACAGCCCCTATGATGGGTATGCATGTGGTAGGTTGTTGCAACTATGTTATGGACATCAGCCACTGCTCATGCATGGCTGCTCCATGCACAGTACACATGTCACATGTGTCTCCTGTTGCCATGTGTGTATGCATTGCTACCTTTTGACATGTGTGTTGACATACATAAAACATGGACTGTGGTATGGTATCACAGCTGTCACAGGCAAACAATACAAGGGTATGTGTCCCAGTCAACACTGCTACACCCTGTAGTGGGAACATTCCACAGACATGGGTCCACATTCCATTTGTGTGTGTAGCACTGCGTACGCCAGTGTTATGCATGTGGTACATCACAGGCTTTGTATGTGTCATGTGTGCAGTCCATGCACACATCCAGACAATCACCTGTATGACATATCCAGACATTTGTTCATTGTGGTACAGCAGCAGTCATGTGTCACAGCTGTGTTAGGGCCGTGGTATGTGTGGAGCCGACCTGTCCATGTATACTGATATGGGTGGACTACATCACACATGTTGGATCATTGTTAGTACATTTGTACTTTGCACAACTGGTGTACACTGCTATACAGACCTGTGTACATATGTCACATGCTGTTGTTGGACCGTGAGGCTTACTGCTGCACAGATGACATGGTGCTGGCATGACAGCTACAGTATTCACTGCAGTGTGTACATGTTTGACCTGCACCCGTGACACCTGTGATGTCATCTGTGTGTGTACGCGTAACTGCATGTGTGACCACCCTGTGCATGTGGGCAGGTTTACCTTACTGTGACCTGCTGTGTGTACACTCCGTCTGCATGCTGGACGGCGCATAGCAAATGCTAAGTGTGTGAGCATGCCCAGTAAGCACTTGTGTAGATGGACACACTGTACATTGCACACTGCGCCCTTCTGTGATTATACCCCGTGTGCATGCATGTTTCCCCTTTGCAACTGCTAAGTGTGGGAGCATGCCCAGTTTGCTGTTGTGTAGGTGGACACACAGTACATTCCACACTCTGCCCTTCCATGATTACACTCCATGTGTATGTCTTCTGTGTGTACACTCCGTCTGCATGCTGGACGGCGCGGAGCAAATGCTAAGTGTGTGAGCATGCCCAGTAAGCAGTTGTGTAGATGGACACACTGTACATTGCACACTGCTCCCTTCTGTGATTATACCCCGTGTGCATGCATGTTTCCCCTTTGCAACTGCTAAGTGTGTGAGCATGCCCAGTTTGCTGTTGTGTAGGTGGACACACAGTACATTCCACACTCTGCCCTTCCATGATTACACTCCATGTGTATGCCTTCTGTGTGTACACTCCGTCTGCATGCTGGACGGCGCATAGCAAATGCTAAGTGTGTGAGCATGCCCAGTATGCAGTTGTGTAGATGGACACACAGTACATTGCACACTGCGCCCTTCTGTGATTATACCCCATGTGCATGTATGTTTCCCCTTTGCAAACACTAAGTGTGTGAGCATGCCCAGTTTGCTGTTGTGTAGGTGGACACACAGTACGTTCCACACTCTGCCCTTCCATGATTACACTCCATGTGTATGCATGTTTGCACTTTGCAAATGCTAAGTGTGTGAGCATGCCCAGTACGCCATTCATGGACACACAGTACATTCGGCACCGATGTCTGATACTAGGCGTGTAGCCATGGCCATTGACATCCTGCATAGCCATGGTGGCCATCCAGGTGAATTATATATAGTTGCTATGCCACAATGGATGCCTACATCAAACACACTGGTTGCTCTCTCAAAGGGTGTACTGTCTGTGGTGCAGCCCGTATCCATTTCATGATGTAGTGCTCCGTAGATAGTATTCCCGAGTGCAGCACTGCCGTGTTACTGTACGTCCACCTTGGGATAGTAACATGCTGTATGACTGCTCACTCTGTATTCATTCCCTATTGGCATCCTTGCCTTTGTGGATGATATCACCCACCTAGGAGTATGCCTCTGACAGTGCTGTGCTCAGTAATCTCGGTAGCACGTTCTGTAAATGCATCATGCTGTATTGTGTTCATGTAGTTAGGTGTAGGTTCAACTCCCAGCCCTTCCCAGTGTGTGTGTGTGTGTGTGTGTGTGTGTGTGTGTGTGTGTGTGTGTGTGTGTGTGTGTGTGTTTCCAGCTGCCTCTGGAGACAGTGATGCTTTTAGATGCCTCACAACACATACATTTGCTATCAGCGTCTATTCCTTTGTGGATGATGTCACCCACCTAGAAGTATGCCTCTGACAGTGCTGTGCTCAGTAATCTCGGTAGCATGTTCTGTAAATGCATCATGCTGTAGTGTGTTCATGTAGGTAGGTGTAGGTTCAACTCCCGGCCCTTCCAAGTGCGTGTGTGTGTGTGTGTTTCCAGCTGCCTCTGGAGACAGTAATGCTCTTAGATGCCTCACAACACATACATTTGCTATCAGCGTCTATTCCTTTGCGGATGATGTCACCCACCTAGACGTATGCCTCTGACAGTGCTGTGCTCAGTGATCTCGGTAGCGCATTCTGTAAATGCATCATGCTGTAGTGTGTTCATGTAGGTAGATGTAGGTTCAACTCCTGGCCCTTCCAAGTGCGTGTGTGTGTGTGTGTGTGTGTTTCCAGCTGCCTCTGGAGACAGTGATGCTTTTAGACGCTTCACAACACATACATTTGCTATCAGCATCTATTCCTTTGCGGATGATGTCACCCACCTAGACGTATGCCTCTGACAGTGCTGTGTTCAGTAATCTGAGTAGCGCATTCTGTAATTGTGTCATACTGTCATGCGATAGGGTAGGTAGGTGTAAGGTCAATTCCCATGCCTGCCAGATGTGTGTGTCTATGCTCCCAGCCGCATGGGTTCGTAGGTTATGGTTTTAGTCGCTTCGCAACACACATATATCCTGCTGACGTCTCAGTGTTTGTGGATGTTGAGACGCACCTAGTGGACTGCCTGTGTGTCTGCTGTGGTTAGTGACCTCCATAGCATGTTCTCTACGTTCGTCATGCTGTGGTGTGATAGGGTAGTGATGTGTAGGTTCCACTACCGGCCTTGCCACATGTGTCTGTCTGTATCTCTCTCGATGTATATATATATATATATATATATATATATATATATATATATATATATATATACATATTTTATGCCCATAGCGCTGCTCTTGCATGGACAGCTGTCTGTCCCATGTATCGCATATTTGCACAGCTTACACATAGCAATGTGGTACGATGCAAATCCGAACATTGTCCATGCAATGTCCGTGTTCCGGGAGGTGTTACACGCCCTTACAGGCATCCACTGCATATCTTGGCAGACAGCTATCCTTGCTGTACTGTCACTGTACTCGTACACACCATAGACTTTGTGTATCATTGCCTGTTTATGATGTGTGTATGTCTATCTGAGCTGTGTGCATGGTCATGTGTATGTCCCACTATAATCATCTGTGCAGGTGTCGCCAATATAGGTAATTCATGTAGACTGCTGTTTAATTTGCATTTCAGCACATACCTGCGGACAGTACTGCACTTCCTACTGCAGCACATTTCATCATCTTGCAGTGGATAATAATGTTTCCACACACATGTATCTGTTTCTGTTCATAACACTCCACCTCAAGGAGTGTATATCTGGACAAGGCCTTATGTGATAGTGGGACACTCAGGGCCAGTAATGACATGTTGCTCTTAGAAACATTGCTAGTGAGCACAGTGATATGTTATGCATGAGTATGGCATTTCTGTCTGATTTGTTGTCTTCATCACATGTTTGTCGTTGTTTCCTGTCGTCAGTTATCATGAGGGTGCCGGACTGTTACTGTTACGTGGAACACAGCAAACATATGAGGCATACCTCTACACAGTCTGCGTACATCTGTACAGTTGCAGAGTATGTGTCTGATACAACATACCTACTGTCTGCCTACAATACACACACAGTGTATGGTGGCATGACAGCCCACATGACATTACTTTGTATTTGCATGACACACCCACACAGACAGCTGTATTCCTCACACAGGTCTACATCTGCTTATCCACACTAATTGTTCTTTCATGTACCATATGTGTGCATTGTATTTGCGCTTTCCGTCAGTGGCGGGGCTCACGTACGACTATGGGGGTCTGGTAATTGTTATGTTGACACTTCATGACACCCTGGGGGACACTTTACCTTTGTGTCTAATTACCTTCCACATTGACCTTCGCAGGGCATACGTTGTCATTCACATTTTCCGGGGTATGACTTATATATGTTTGCCCATTTGTCCTACTGTCTTTCTTCTCACCTGTCTGCCTAATA
Source organism: Protopterus annectens (assembly GCF_019279795.1). NCBI lineage: Eukaryota > Metazoa > Chordata > Ceratodontiformes > Protopteridae > Protopterus > Protopterus annectens. Next base: position 532,405,488 of record NC_056731.1, read on the forward strand.
TCACCAGTTCAGTACATGTATTTTGGACAGGTTAGCTCCTTCATACCCTTGACCTGTTGTCATTATGTGTACACGCCCTGACGTTTGGCCTTTGCCCTTGTTACATTTCACATAGTGATGTGCCTTTCTAGCTGATTGCTGTCTAGGCATTACGGACTGTGCGGTAGGTGATAGTGACCGCTATTTCCATTGCATGATTAGTGACACTCATAACATCCATATTCATGGCTACGCCAGTATTCGCACAACGGTCTGAGTTTGTATGGGGTATTTATAATGTAGTCCCTATCTGTATTTCCTGTACTATGCCTTACTGCAGCTGTGTTATTCGGACAGTTTTCCAGTTATGGGTACCATCCTGGTCGTACGCATGTCCATCCATGGGAATCGCCTACAGGACACTGATATAGGGCTGTACATATTTTCAACTTGCTTTCCGCATTATCCAGTGGATGCTTTGCACCATTATTGAGAATAAAGGCATGTGCTATACCCACATCCCTCCCACGGGGCGGGCCTACGAAATCTCTGCCAAACAACACCTAGGCCCATTTCTGCATACCCAGGTTCCCATGCCTGCAACCCTCTACGGTACACATTACACATGGTTAATGTGTGCGGTACTGCGGTGTGGACGCACTTATATGCACTCCCCACTCTAGGGATATCTGTTCATACGTCCTGCATTTCATGGACACATGTGTCATTACCCTTGCACCTGATTTTAGTGCATATACAGCTGATTCGTATATGCAGCTGTCACTTCCTTTGTGTCAATCGTTGCAGGTACTGTGAATGGATAACTTTTTAGAGTCCTACAATGGACACCAATATGCATGTTTAAAGTGTAGAACTTGCTGGACTGTCATTTTCTGGCCAATGATTTTGACTGCTGCTCTATATTCCCCATTCATGGATGTCTGTTTGACTACCCATATTAGCTATTACTTGGCATATTTATATCCATGTGTCGTATATACGGGACATAGGTCTGTTGTGTGTACATATATACATGCAAACTCCTCGTTTCATACCTTGCTTTGTTAATGTCTGTGGATTACCTGTGTACACACATCTATAACCATACCATACCTTTCCACTGTACAGATACTGGCAGAGTGTACGGATGGTTGACCCTTTATCTTAGGTGTGTTTTACATTGACCTGTGTCTATCTGGCAATTTGCTGGCATTTCATTTGAGACTTATGGTGGCACCTTCTGACAAGTAGTTCAGGTTACGGATGCATACCCTTTGTCAATCCCTGCTACTAACACACCCATTATTCTATCCACTTTCTATGTTTGTTTTAGCACATATCTTGTGTTTCTCACTATTTGTACCAGTACTTTGCATGGTATTGTCCGGTTCCATACTTTCAGAGGCTGACAGTTTTGAATCATGTATAACTAACGTGGGGGAAACAGCATTAATTTTCTCTGCTGTGAGCGGATCACACACGCACAGGCGCACTTGCATTTCCTTATTGTGGGTTATGCGCAGGCGCACATGCATATCCGTATTCTGGGTTACATATGTTTACTGAGTCTTTGTGCTTACGTGGCCTGTATTAGTTGTGACAGTACCAGTAACATATCTCTGATCCGGTTAACGGACGTATGCGAAACACACTTTCACCTTTACATATGTAACTGTCTTTGCGGCACAGACGCATTAGTTACACGTTCACATTTATATGTTCTATACTTGTAATTCAAACGGGACTGCATTCACGTTGGCCAGTTGCTGTGACCAGTACACGTTTGGTGTTCTGTCTCGTTTATATGTATACCCATGGTACATAGCTACATTAACATATTCCCCCCCCCCCGCACTCACTTACGTCACAGGCATCCATTCTCCTGCTGGGAAAAGTGTGGTACGACATGTTACACATTCCCTATTCCCTATTCCCTAATGCTCTTGACCCAGGATGCATATGGCGTAACCGCAGGGATATTCAGAACACAAAGGCTTATAGTCCCAACGCATACAGGTCTTTAATTGTCAGGGTGTTCCTGTGGTGCTCTGGGATTGGTCTTGTCCGCCTAGTGTACAGCACTGCCCTGACCGTGTACGAATGTTAGACGAGGCACATGGGCACGGTTTGTCCATGTTTATTATACCATGACCCCCCATTATTCCACACCGTGCACGCTGATTGGCCAGCGTGCCCGTTGTAAATCGAGTTATACTAATGGAAAACGGTCTGGTCGCCCGGACCTTTTTCCATTAGTATAACTCGGTATTTAAAACCTGTCTCGCTATGTTAGATGGGTTTAACATAGCGAGACAGCTTTAAATAAGCAATGGAGATGTCCATTGCTTACTTTAAAGCTGTCTTGCTATGCTAAACACATTTAACATAGCGAGACAGGTTTTAAAAGAAAGCAACGGGGAAATCAAGCTCCCCGTTACTTTTTTGTAGTGTTTTGCTATGTTAAATGGGTTTAACATAGCGAGACAGTTTTAAAATTAGCAACGGACATCTCCGTTGCTTATTTTAAAGCTGTCTCGCTATGTTAAACCCATGTAACATAGCGAAACACTACAACTAAGCAACGGAGGTCTTGCTTTCTCCGTTGCTTTTGCCCACAGCTCTGATGTACTGCACAGGCGCGCAGTACATCAACACTGCCGCGGATGCCAGACATCTGCGGAAGGGCAGCAGACAGGCATTATACTATGCCATTTTGTAAGGGTATTAATAGTTTATTTTCTTACATGATGTCATGGTATAATAGCAATAACCCACTTCTGGGTGTAGGTAATGCTGTATTTACCCATGGTTGGCTTTGTTTGGTCCCGAGGGCGAGACCGTGGGTATATCCAGCATTACCCACACCCAGGCGTGGGTTATTGCTATAATATTCAATCTGTGTTTACAGACATGGGTGTTTGGACAACTGACAATAGCCTATGCTGTTGGCATACTATGATGTGGGTGGTGCTGGTTATCATACATATTCCATGTTGTGCGTTGTTCCCATTCACAATTGTCTATTCCCTGTAGTCATTCATACGTGGATATTTATGTAGCACATGACTGCACTATGTATTACCTGCAGGTATGCTGTGTTACAGTGAACATATGTGACGGTTGGTTACAGTGTATATGTGTACGTACCTCTGTGATACTGGGGACTACCACACATTCTTCGCAGCATTTCATGTGTATGTACATACTATTATTCGGTGGCCTGTAGATGGTTGTGAGAGCACTGATTACATGTGTCCCTATTTGTGCACGCATCGTGTTAGTCTTTGTCCAGCTTTTGTTGCTGTCATGGGTTGGACGGTGGTGTTGGTGTGTCATTGGGTTGTATTTATACTGCCGATACTTCAGTGGGGGGTAGGGTTAGCACTTGTTCCTCTTTGCGGGGGAGGCCCCATTATGGACATTTGTGTCCTGCGTCAACACTTGACACGTGCCATATGTCCTGTGATATTAACACAGTAGTGTATTTCTTACCTTCATTACTACTTGCATGTTACAGGCATTTTGTATCTGGTACACATGACTATTATATTGAATAGCTTAAGCTATTCACATGCTATGCAATAACCTTTCATTCTGGCATATACGTGTTATTCTATCCTTTGCATTGGCCGTGGGTGTTTTACCATGCAAATTCACACATATCTACAAGTGATGTCCCACCTTGACAATCTGTACATGTGGCAACCCTGCTGGGGTGACCTGCTTGGTGGACAGCTGTTCCACCCTGTGTATTATGTTTTGCATGTCTGCATGGCTACTCATCAGTACCATGGCTACACATACTGCTTTGTCCAGATGTGTACAGTTATGGACACCGTGGCGTGTGAACACCTATAGGGTTTCCACAGGTCTGTACCCACACACGAGATGTACACATTCTGCCGACACAGTCACATGCAGCCATTTGGATTTCAGTACCTGGGATGGGATGTTGACATATGTGGGGTACATATTTGCAAGCCTGTCACTGCCTAGGACAATACTTCCTACTACATATGGGGTATACCCGCTCTGTGTAGGTGTGCAGCTGCGCAAGGCTGCTAGCTGGATTAGGTGGACATTCGGACATGGGTGCAGGTTACATGCTATAAAGGGGTTGTTGTGTATTACATTTGCATGCATGGGTTCTGCTTCTGGATATTCCCATTCGGCATATGCCATCCTATGTGTATGTGATGGTTACGTTGCTGTGTATAGCACATTTTACTATACATATGTTTGTGTGTGTTTGGGATGTCTAGTTTCTTTATGGTTGTTATATGTCCACGACTGCCCAGCTGTGTACTATCACTACCACTGTGGGACTGCTGGTGACCATGCCCATGAGGCTAGTCGTGTGTATTTGCGGCGCGCTGACATGATGCAGTACACCTCCACTGGGTATGACTGCTGACAGTGCAATACGTAACGGACGCAGTATTCTACGTATCATTTGTTCCATGAACGGGAACGTTTTGTATTTTGTGCATTTATGTCTGGTTCTCCATTTTGTGTGGACGGGTACTATGTAGCATACTTTGCATACGTTTCATTATCCACGGACACTGGTAGGTGCGGTTACTATTGCAGGCGGCCTGTATGAGTCAGCACTTTAGGCTGCTCATCGCTTGCCGACTTGGCCACGCCTCCGAGCGCAACCTAGTTAGGCTCCCTGGACTCGCGCACGTGCCCTATGCACATGGTTGTGGTTGCAGCGCACACTCATTACTATGCATGTGGCACTGCTACGCCATTTATATGCTGCAAGGCCAGCGCAAGCCTTACACCGGCCTTGCGCCGAGCTTCATGAATCCGGGGGATAGTCTTTTCCATAAATACTGCAATATATTGTAATGCACACAAACCCCAAATTATAGTTTTTGTAATCCTTCACAAACAAATGTTCATATATTAAAAACTGTACAACATAGACATATATTGTTAGAACATTTTTGTTAACCAGACATAAGTTTTCACTTGACAATAAGAAATTCCTCTGTAAGTGCATGTTTATTAAGATATTTACAGAAATATGAAAACATGTGCTTAATGGTATAATTAACAAAACAAATAATACTGGATATCTCATAATTTGTAACTTATAGTGCAAATATCAAACATAGTTTTCTTCATCAACATCTAAGGTTTCACCTAATGTCATACAACAGTTTTGTAAGTCACTTTTTTGATGTATTAAGTACATATTGCTTATTCTTATAATTAATAGAAAACAACTAGCAATATTTCCATTATAGTGATATAGACCAGCATTGATAGTAAATTGTCCTGTCTATCACGTTGGTGTTTCACACCATACAACTAAATATATGTAGGTCTCTCAGTCACGAAAATATGAACATACATTTTAAAGTATGAATAATAAGTAGCAAACAAAGATAGGACATCATAGACTAATAATGTTAGTGTCATTTTGTTAATAATTCATTGTCTTTTCTAATACTACCTGTTATTAGCTGGTAAGTCACTCAGTTAAAGAAGCCAAACTCAAAAAAATTTGGACAACATAAGGTGGTATGGGTATGAACTAGAAGTTTACAAAAAAGGAGTTTTAGGCTTGAATGAGTTAATCTAATAACAAGTGTCTGTGTAAGCAAGTAAGACAATACTGAATGTAATAAAGTTTTCCTGTGACACGTTTAGTATACACTGAGAGGTTTGCAGAGCTGTACATTTGGTTCTTGTGTTTCAGACTCAAACGTTAAAAATAGGGGAAGCAATAAAAGCCATAACACCTTTTTTAAGGCTAAAGGTTAATATTTCTGGAAAGCATATAAGCTGTTTTTAACATCTCAGTGGGGAATGAAGATAGAAGATCAGACAGCAATTAGTGTAAGTAGGAGCATAGGCTATAACATGCACCTTAGCATTGATAAACTTAGTATTAGGTTAAGTTATGCCTGTACGTGTGCAACTATTGATTTGAGACAATCATTCCTATCAGGGGGGTTAAACTTCATTATTTGAAGATGTACATCATTTTGTGTGTTTGTTTTAAGTTAATAGATTATCTGGGTGTTCTTTGGGTGTGTTTTTTTTTTGCACAAGGGTTTCATTAAAACAGAAAGTCTTGTAAAGTGCGGCAGACATTCAAATGGAGATGACAAGAAACAACTGCAAGAGATCAACCTGCCAAACATTAAAGGGTGCATGTAACATAAAAGCTGGAAATAGACATTTAAAAAGCAGCCATATATAAAAAGTGTGAATAATAACATCATAATTTTGGAGTGTGAATGGACTGACAGTTATAGACAAAAAGGTAAGAGCACTGAATTATATTAAGAAAAGCAGACAGCTACAGAGATCATTTGGGAAGAAGTGAGCATGTACATTTGATAAAAAAGGATTTTGGAATGGATATTCAGCAACATATAAAGGACAAAGGAAAAGGGGTGTACTTATACTAATTGCTAGATGAGTTCAAATCGTGATTAAAGTAGAAGAAAGTAATAGTAGATTTGTGGTAGTGAGGGGCTGTGGGTAAGGGAGGAGGATTACTCTGGCATGTATTTATATTCCACCTAAAACTGCTACAATGGAGCTTAAGAAAATTTGGGAGAATTAATCTGCTTTAGCAGGAAATATTACTTATAAGTGGAGATTAGAACTTGATTTCCAACAGCAAATATGTATCTGGGGGACCTAGAGGGAAAAATATAAGAAAAGAGGTTAGAGTTCTGAAGAAATATATGGAAGTATTTGGTAGGGAAGGTATGAATTCAGAAGTAGGAGCTTGTAGAGAATTTACATATTATTTCCCAAGATAAGTACAGTAACTAGGCTGGACTAGACAGAAATTATATTTCATATGAGCATGTAGATTTAATTGACAGCTTCAGCTTACATCCAATAGCTATTTCAGATCATGTGCCAATAACAACTAAGATAAAAATACAGGGTTTGTTTGTTTGTGGCTTTTGGCTTTTCCTGGTTAGGGGTCGCCACAGCAGAACTCCGGTCCGCTAATGATTGGCAGTAGAGTTTTATGTGCTGGCTTGCCAGGCCTAACGCACAACCTTCAATGAAGGAACGCCCATTCACGCATGTCGCCACACAGAAGACGCTCTAACTGAGAATCGAATGGGCAACGTCTAACTTTGAGGCGACAACGCTACCGCAGCACCACCACCGCAGTATAAGATAAAAATACAGGGTAATGAAGTAAAAATGAGACAATGGCACTTCCCCACCTACCAGTTAGAAAGAGAGGACTTTAAGGAATGGGTAGTGGAAATTATTCAAGAACAATTGGGGAAGATAGAAATTTCATCAGAAGTTACAGCTAATGAGTGAGATAAAATGAAAATGGAATTTAAAAATAGGGTAAAAATAAAATAAAAAGAGACATGGTTAAGAAGTAACAAGAATTATCTAGAGAGGTTGACAAAATTTAAAGTATTGCAGAATAAGGGGACGGGGACTCTCTCACAACAAGAACAGGCAGAACTGCAGGGTGCCAAAGAGAAAATAAGAGAGTATCTGGAAAATATGCATGAGTTTAGAAAGATTGCTGTTAAGCAACTTTTTTTTAATAATAACTCCAGAGCAAAACAACGTTTACCACAATGGCTTAGGCAGCAGAAAGTAGAAAGAGTTATCACCAAACCTAGGGAGCATATAACAAGAAGAATAACCAGATATTCTGTAGCAGTGTTAGAAGTAGTTTGGAAATTTTATGAAAAATTGTATATAGCAGAGAGATGTGGGAATCAAGAAAAAGTACAAACAGAAATATTTATGTAAGTATGCTAAGGTTAGAGGTAAGTGAGACTCAACAATTAACAGTTCAATTAGGATTAGATTAGATAAAAATTGTAATGTATAATCAATTTGTAGAAAAGTCTCCAGGAATAGATAGTATTCCTGTGGAAGTGCAGAAGCTAGGAGGGAAGAAAGTGATAATTATCTGGAAGATTTTGTTTAACAGAATTTTAAAAGAAGGAGATAAAGCAACAACATTGTGGAAGAGAGCTGTGGTGGCTGTAATACCTAAGCTGGTAAAGATCCATCAGACCCAGCTTCATATAGGTCCATTTCAATTATACACCATGATTACAAAGTGTTTATATCTATTAACAGCTAAAGAATAGCAAAGGTGCAGCCAAAATTGATAGATATGGATCAATGTAGTTTTCTGGAGGGGAGGCAAACATTTGACAACATTAATAGACCAATGATGATCCAGAGAAAAGCAAAATGTAAGAAAATACTACTGTTTTTGTGTCTTGATGCAGATAAAGCATTTGGCAAAGTAAGCTGGGACTTTGCAGGGCAATGGAAGCATTTACATTCCCTGATGCAATAATAAGCTTAATTAGGAGGATTTATGAGGGATTGGAGGCAAAAATTAAAGTGTGAGGATTCCTCTCTGATAAGTTGTGTCTGAGCTGAGGAACCAGGTAGTGATGTCCCTTTTCCCCTTTGTTATTTGCATTATATTTACAGCTATTGGCAAAGTAAATATGGGATTCAGAAATTCAAGGATATAATTCGTATGATAATCAAGAAAGGGTGGCTTTATTTGGAGGTGAGGATATAATTCGTATGACAATCAAGAAAGGGTGGCTTTATTTGTAGGTAATATTATTTTGTACCTGATAAAACCAGAAAAGACACCTCAATGTTCTGGAATATTTTGAAGCAGTTTCAATGTTTTTCTTTTTTCTATTTTTTTGGGGGGGAATATAAAATTAAGGCAGACAAAACAAAGTCTATAACTGTAAACTATGTACCCTCACCTGAGCTGGTTCAGCAATACCCATATTTATGGGGACACCATAAAACAAAACATTTAGGAGTATGGTTTTAAAAGGATTCTGTTATGGCAGCTAAGAATATATAGGAAGAGACTAAACAAAAGACAATACAAAATTGAGAAACTGGAACCTCTTGTTTATGGATATGGATAGCAAGATCCAAGTATGAAAATGTTTTTAGTTCCTTTAGCTTTATATACAGATCAGGCATATTTTAATCGACCAGAGGAGAGGTTGTAGACAGTAATTAAGAGTTGAATAATTTTATCTGGGACTGGAAGATGTCAAAGGTCAAGTGGGATAAGCTGATCCTTCCAATAGAACGTGGTGTTTAGCATTACTTAATTTGAAGGGATATTTTAGAACTACACAGTAAAGGCTCATATACATAACACAACCAGAAAGCTATAATTCAAAGTGGAAAGGGATGATGATGAAGCAGAGAGCAAATTCAAGTAATAAGTAGAGACTGGGATTTTGGATGCAGATCATTAAGGAGAATAACAACAGCCATACCACAGAGAGTATTATATTTATAAAGTAGTAGAAAGTATTCTAAGAACTAAGCCAACACTAGAATGGAGAAAGGTGATTCTGCCAATATGGATGACTACAATTAGATATACATAGAATAGGCAAAAGGAGATTGGAATTTACTCAAGAAAACTGGCAAAGGAGCCAAGGTACTGACAACAAATGACTAGAGAGGGGAAAGGTAATTGAATAAGACAAGAAGGCATTTGAACTGCAGACTACAGATTGCCTTCCATATCAGGGACTGATATCAGGGTATAGGCAAAGAGAAATGGATAGGGGAATCCCAAGTGAAAGACCTGCTCTGGTAGAGTTTTTAATTGAATCTAGAACAGAAACTGCTGTTAAAAAAGGATAATTAGTAGTGTTTATAAAATACTGTATGATAACTATAAGACTCAATAAGAGGAGGTTAGAAAAGACTGGGAAGAGAGATTGGATAAGCAAGTTACAAGGAAACAATCGAAGGACATATGTATGGCTCTGAAATATGCAAAAAAGTCTAGAGGATTTAGGATTTTTGCTTCAAAGTGTTTACATAAGTATTTCTATACCACAAATAGACTCCAAATAAATTTTCCTCAGGTAGATGACAAATGTTGAAGGTGTGATGTGAAAGAATGGGATAACTGGGAACATATATTAGGAGTATAATGAGTTGGCAGACTTTAAAAATTCCATACAGAGTACTCTGTCAGAAATGTTGAGTGAGCAAATGGGTGCAACCAAAGAAATTATTATTTTTAGCTGGGATGTAGGTTCTGAATTGCCAAAACATAATACAGCCTTTTTAAATTTAATTCTGGTGGCTGCTAAAAAGCAATGGATTGATGATAATTGCATAAAAGCATGTTTGTGATGTATAATATTTGTAACTTTGAGCATGTTAATATGGTTTGTTTTCTTTTATATAAATGAATATTTGCCTATGTCTTAAGTGATAACTCATTAAAGGGGTTAAAAAAGGATGACTTATAAATGAGACATAATGTCCTTCCAATGAACAGTATAGTTCTCAGAAATGACTTGTACTATTGTCTTAATATGGATTACCCGAAGATAAAGACTAATATCTGGGATACCCAGATCCCCCCCCCCGCAAACAAAGGTAGGGTCAGGATCTCCCAAGTGGTGTACCACAAAAAAACCTGTAGATCAAATTAAATACAAAGCTAAGAAATGCCACAAAAAAATCCATTTTGTCAGATAAAGAAAATTTTTACTACCAACTACAGCAAACCCACCAAAATAAACCTCAAAAGTTCTTGGCAGGTATCAATAAACTCCTGCACCCAGGACAATCCACCACTCTGACCCCCTCAGGCAATAACCACAATAGTCCTGAAGAAGTTGCCAATACCTTTAACAGTTTCTTTACTGAAACCATCCAATCTCTAGCCAACCAGCTATCTCCTGATGGCTCAAGTCGCATTACTTCTGTACTCAGCTGTCAACCCTCTTTTAACCTTCAAAATGTTCCCACATCCCTTGTTCGAACCCTTATTAAGAAACTTAAACCAACCACCCTCTCTGCTGATCTCTTACCTGCAGAATATCTGCAAAAGGCTGCAGATGCCATAGCCTATCCCATCTCCATCCTGATTAATAGAACTATATCTGAAGGTTCCGTCCCCTCTATCTGGAAGATATCTCATATTATCCCTCTGCATAAATGTGGCAACTCCAATGAATTATCAAATTATAGACCCATAGCTATACTATCGCCCCTGGCTAAAATCATGGAGAAATGTATACATAGACAACTGCTGAGCCATTTTATCCAAAACAACTTACTCACCAACTCTCAACATGGTTTTAGACCATTTCACAGCACCAGCACTGCCCTCCTGTCCTTTACTGATGCCATTAACAAAAATTGCAATAATAACATTCTTTCCTCAGCCCTCTTTATTGATCTCTCTAAAGCCTTTGACATGATGAACCATCAGCTACTCATAAACATACTTACATCCTTTTCTCTAGATAATCTGCTATACAGTGGTTCCAAGCTTACCTAAATGATAGACAACAGGCTATCCTATAGCAAAACAAGATATCAAGCCATCTTCCCATTACCCTTGGTGTTCCACAAGGTTCCATATTAGGACCTCTCCTATTTTCAATCTTTATTAATGACCTGCACTCAGTCATTCCACATGCTACCTGCATTCAATATGCAGACGATTCCACATTAATATGCTCAGCTACTTCCCCCTCTGATCTACAGACTCTAACCTAAAATGTGCTTAACATAGTTGAAAACTGGGTCCTTTACCGTCAACTCACATTGAATCCTAAGAAAACAAAATTACTACTATTCTCTCCAACCCGTAGGTCCTGCCCACTTACCTTTAATGTTAAGTCAAACAACGGCACCATCGTATCTCCTGATCCTACCACCAAATTATTAGGGGTGTTAATTGATAACCTTAAGTTTGATGTGCATATTAACCATACTATAAAAATCGTCACCAAAAAGCTTGGCATTCTATACAGGATTAAGCCCTTCCTACCTCACTATCTAGGACTGTTATTGCCCACACCCACTTACTCTCTACCCTCCTCTATGCCTCCCCCATATTTTCAAACTTGAGTAAAAATGACCTTAACAAATTGGCAAGTTCCTATAATAACATTGCTAGATTTGCCACTGGAGCTGCATACAGAACCCACCACTGTCATAACTTGAGTCAATTAGGATGGTTAGAATTGCCTAACCAACTACAATACAATCAAATTATAATTGCACATAAAATTCATTACCAACCTGATAATACTTCCATGCTGAATAACCTTATCACCTCATGCAACAACCTTAAGACCCTACGCTCATCCAATAAGCTACTAGTACAAATAGTTAAAACCAACAATGCAGCCGGTGACTCCTTGTTCTCTAACTCCTTTGGCAAAACCTGGAACTCACTGCCTACTGATCTTACTTTGGTTTCCTTACTAGTCCTATTCAAAAATAACCTTAAACAGTACTTCAAAACACGTTGGTTATGCCTTGTACTTACCCTGACTAATGGTCTCCTATATCCCTAGGTTCAAGGATACTTTTTGTTGTACTAGATTAAGTGTTTCTGTTAGCCCATGAACTGTGCATACTTTAACATGCCAGACTTTATGTTATTATATATGTTTAGTCTATGCGTATTATTCAAATGAATTCACTATATGTGTCTTTCATGTATAAACGTAATGTACATTTTATGTCTATGTTTGGAGCTTTTCTTCCCAGGCCTCTGCTGAAAATGGACATATATCCAGTTGGACTAGCCCGGTCAACAAATGTAAAATAAATAAATAAAAAATAAATAAAATTTTACTCCCCTGCCCTATAAGATTCAGAGTCATATTCTTAAAAGCTTTTAGCCAGGTACTGTTAGGGGAGGGGATACCTTGCACTGTATACAGAATAAGAGGCATAAGAAACCCATGAACTTGTCTGTACTCTTTAAAGAAAATCTAAACACATCCTTCCAACTCATGATCAACTTTCTACTCATATTATGAATATTCCCACAGGTTAATTTTATCATTTCCCCTTTGTTAGCAGCATTTTGAAGACCTATATTAATCAGGAAGTAATTGGACAGTTGTTCAGCATACAGTAAACAGATACACCGTTTTATTAAACTTAATAAATATAGGCCCACTGAAGTAACTACAGTAAAAACTACATGTTTTAGAATAAGGAAGTTGACTTTACAAGATTAGAGGATATTACAGCAAAAATAAATGGTAAAAAAATGCTGCACTTTATCCTTAAGATTAGCAGTAGCTTATACGCTTTATTGATGGAGCACTTGTTTAGATACTGCTGCCTAGACTCTAAAATCAATTGACCATAATGGAGCAGTCATCCACTTCAGTTTTACTTAATCTGATAATTTCTCAATTTCTGCATCAAGTAGTTGTACAGGACTTTATAGGTTTCATCCAGGCTGTAGATATGCCTAAAGTCATACCATGAAATTAAAGTATCATTTCTAATCAAGACAATACATTAGTCCTGTGCAAGACTTTAATTGAGATCTGACTTAGGGTAGTAGTCTGAAGAAGTTTCTAGTGTCCATTATCAGTGCTGGTTCTTGCATTAATTAATTAACAATGCCTGGGTAAAAAAATCTTTTAAACTCCAGATTAATTCACAAATCAAAATAGGGGAGAGCTAGTGTTTTATTTTCTGCTATAGAAAAATCAGTTAAAATAGCTTAAAAGTGTGACCTAAAAAATGAAACATATTGGACCTGGTCATCACCAACACGGGTTCTCTATGTCCTACACCAGAGGTATACCCCTCATTGGTAAGATCAGACCATAAATTAATCTCACTGGACATCCATATTCCATTCCCACCCCCAGCCAAGGAATCCACGGTGAAGAACTTCTCAAAAGCAAACTTAACACTTCTCAAAACCAAGGTGAAATCTTTCAAAGGCCTCGGGCCAGTAGAAACTATGGCCCAAAATGCAGAATCCTTTACAAAAGCATTCTATGGACACCTACAGGAATGCATGGAGCATGCTATCCCAAATAAAACCAAGACTCACTCCTCCAAAGGCAGGATACCTGTCTGGTGGACCCCGGCCATAAATAAGCAATATAACAGAAGGAGGAAGCTACTACATGATAGAGCAAAATCTCAAAAACGGAAGGCGTCTCTGATCAGTACTAGCAAGAAATTACGATCCTTCATAAAATCATCTAAAGCAAGCTTTGAAAGAAAAATTGCACAAGACACTAAGGATAATCACAAGGCCTTCTTTAGTTATGTCAGGAACCTGGGAGGCAGCTCCCAGATATGCTCTGAGTTAGTGCAAAATGACAAATAAATACACTGAACCCACAGACATTGCCAACATCCTGGCAGAAAGGTTCAGTGCAAACTTCTCCCCCCCTTCCCTTCAAAAGAGCAAATGTTTATCCCAACAGAATGCAGCCTCCCTGTGATCACAGATGCACAGGTGAGAGCTGCCCTCTCCAAAGCAAAAAACACAGCATCAATGGGACCAGACGGTGTCCTGGGCTGCATCTTACATGAGCTCCAAGAAGAACTAAACCCTCACTTAAAGACACTGTTTAATCTCAGCCTTACTACAGGATATGTACCCAAGGAATGGCATACAGCAACAGTGGTCCCGCTCCACAAAGGTAGTGCCACAACATACCCCGTAAACTATCACCCTATAAGCCTGTCCAGCCTGGTCTGCAAGGCTATGGAGTGTATCATTATGGAAATCATAAACAAGGACATTGGGAACCTCCAGACACTGGATCCTACCCAATTCGGCTTTGTTAAGGGCAGATCTTGCCTCTTGAACCTGGTTGACTTCTTTGAAACTGTTACCAAAGCCATAGATGAAGGGAAGGTAGTCCACACTGCCTACCTGGACCTCGCAAAAGCCTTCGACACAATACCCCACTCTGGCATCATAAATAAGCTCACCAGATTAAATATCAACCCCCTATATCACAAGATGGGTTGCAGACTGGCCCAGGGATAGAATCCACATGGTTAGAATTGCAGGTGCCATGTCAGACTCTAAACCAGTTACAAGTGGCATCCCACAAGGCTCAGTCCTGGGACCCCTCTTGTTCGGTATATATTTCTCCGAGGTACAGGCTAACATGGGTGGGCTATGGCTGACAAAGTTCGCAGACGACTGCAAACTGGGCACCATAATTGACTCTCTGGCTGACACGAGCATCCTCCAAAAGGGTCTCACAGAGATGGATAATTTATGCCAGAGCCATGGCCTAAAGCTAAATGCCAAAAAGTGCATTGTCATTCCCTTTGGGAAAAACAAAGTACCCACAAATTACATAGGTGGTAATCCATTAAGTACGGAAGACGTAATTAGGGACTTGGGGACCCAAGTAGATAGTAATCTCTCCTTTTCCAATCATGTTGCCAAAGTAGTTAGAAAGACCTTCTATATAGCCCACCTTATTATGAAAGGGTTCTCATCTAGATCAAGAGAGGTCATTGTGCCCCTCTACTCATCACTTATCAGGCCCATAATTGAATACAATGCCCCATTTGGGATGTACCTTACCCGACTCCTGCAGCAACTGGAAAGACCCCAAAAGTACCTCACCAAGAGGATCAAGGGACTCAAACAGATGCCCTATGCACTTCGGCTAAAGAAACTCGAGCTCTACTCAGTTGCGTACCGCCTACTCAGAGGCAATCTGTGTCTGACGTATAAAGCCATGTCCAACCCAGAATTAATGGACATGCTCCAAGAAATCCAAATCCCTTAGTGTTACACACTCCAGGGACTTGAACCTCAGCACAGAAATAAATAGGACATGCTGGAGGGACAGATTCATATCCCAGAGGCTCCCCTCACTCTGGAACAAAATCCCAATCCATGTTAGGCAGAGCCCCTCACTGACCCTATTCAAGAGAAATCTTGACGAGTGGATGGGAGACCGTAAGTTTACCCCTGGGATCTCCTCTGTGTCCTTGCTAGACAGAGGTACAGTAAACTAACCTTAATATGGCTACCTTTTGTGACCTACTATACAGAGGCGCAGTCAACCAATCTAAAAGGGTGGTAAAAGCCAAACACACTCTGGCTAGGCTTATAAGTGCCCTAGGGCAGATAGCCTAGTATCAACCTATGAACCTATGGGTTAGGTATAATAAAAAGTTATCCACACTGATTTCCCAAACTATATCCCCAAACAGCCAATTCCCTTAAGTAAATAGCCAATGCTTTTATACATTATGCAAATAGTAAAAGAGGAATAAGGGCAACCTTGCCTTCTGCCTTTATGTATCGAACATTCTTTGGATAGGGTAGAATTAATTTTAATCCTAGCCATTGCTCCTTTGCACAAGTTATGGAGTAAACAGGAAAGACCTCTGGGGAAGTTCATTAAGTCTAAATCTAGAAAGAGAAAGACAACTCAATTGAAAGCTTTTTCAGCATTAAGGCTGGCTAAGGGGAGAGGAGAAGAGTGGATGTTTTATTTTCATGCTCTATAATTAACAATATTTTCAATAAATTATCTGAGGATGAGCATCCAGAGATAAATCCAGTTCAGTCTGGGTGTATTACAAAATGCATATGTTTTTCTAAACTATTGGCAATGATCACCGTAGATAATTTATAATTGTGGCTGAGCATCTTTATTTGGTTTTAGTATTATAAAAATGGAAGCTGTTTTCCAAAATGGGGGGAAATCGATTGATTGAACGCTAGCATTAGCCAAATTAGCAAAGACTTGAAAAAAGTTAGTCCCTGCACTTTTATACATTTCCAGTGACAGCCCATCAGAGCCCGGTATTTTACCTGTGGAAGTTTTTTTATATAACTTGTGAAGAAATTAGACACTGTCATCTGCGCTAGCATGTCTGGCTGACATTTTGTACATAAATTCAGATTAATCTGTGTATTATATGCCAGCATGACTAGCTATGATATTGTAAGTAAGTTATTGCGTGTTGATTAATACTCTATTTGTAAAGTATGTTTAAAGAGATGTTACATGTCTTAATTGCACATGTTTGTACAGGATATTCTAAATGCAGACTGTCTCAGAGTCAGCTGATCTACAGATGATGTCATCAGAATGTGTTCAGATTCTCTGTTTACAGCCAGAGACTGAAAGACAGTTAGGAACTTTAAAAGAACAACTGCTTGTTGATTTTCAAAGAGTGAAATGAAAATAAGAACTGGCACAGTTAAGACAGTTTACCTAGTTTATAAAAGAGCATGCTGCAGACAAATGAGTTCACTTCATTTCAGAGTTCAGTAAAGTTTGTAGTTTTGAGTTCACAGTTCACAGTTGTACTGAGCAGTGGATACCCAAAGGACTCCCCAAAATCTGTAAACCTGCTTTTGCTCTGTTGTAATATTTAGTTTAGATCATTAATAGTGTTCTTCGGTTAGATAGGAAATTATAGCTAATTGGTCAGAGTTTTTCTAAATGCTGGATTTCTATCCTTCAGTCTTAATTTAATTTTCCTGGTGACTGAATTCTGTTTGTTTACTGAAATTACTGTTTTACATTTTCAATCATTTTGCTCATTATTAAATATTTTTATTATTTTAGTGGTGCTGTGGTAGCGTTGTCATCTCACAGCAAGACGTTGGCGCGTTCGATTCTCAGCTAGAGCGTCCTCTGTGTGGAAGCATGCGTGAATGGGCGTGCCTTCGTTGAAGGTTGTGCATCAGGGCTGGTAACTTAGCACGTAAAAATCCACTACCAAACATTAGTGGACCGGAGTTCCGCTGTGGCGACCCCTAACCGGGATAAGCCGAAAGATACAACAACATTGTGGCTGGTCAATGAGTGCATTATTTAGTTATTTGAGAGTGGTTATACCCATTTTGATAATTCTCAGGCCACTCTGAACGCCTGGCTGCTGTAGGTCATATGCGGCCATTTGTTTTGATCTCTAATTTTAATAATTGGACACTCCTTTGAAAGGGCATGTAGATGCTCTGGTTGGTGGCAGCATTTTATCATATCATTTGGGGAAGGGGCACAGCTGGAAATTTGTATCAGGCTTTCTGAGAAGTGTTTGGATGTGTGAGATTCAATTTAAGTGTGAGAGTATCAGAGGTCTTAAACTGGGACACATTGCTCTGGAGTTTGTAATAACGAGTTACACTGGGGTAGACAGAAGAATACAGTCCAGTATCAGGGTATAGAGTGTGTTCCTGTTGTACTCTTAGGGGGAAATTGTGAAATATTACTCCTGTTTAAGTGATGGTTTCACATTGGAGTCAGTAGTGAGGATTGAAGTTCCTTAGTTACTGACCCAGGATAGTAGGGACGTCACATACCTCTTCAAGTTATGAAGGGGTAATCAGAGAAAGAAGGGAAGCTCCTTGAATTTCTGTTAACTGAGTAAGAGTTAGAAAGGATAGGAAGTCTTAAGCTTTTTTAAACCACTGTACATCTTTCTGTCTACTCTATACAGTCTCAAGATATGTGGCAAACCCTTCCAGAATTTTTTTTGGAAAAATTGACTATTTGTTTAGTGCCCATTCTTTTAATTCTAGTAACCAAACTACTGACTTTTTGCATTCTCAACCACATTGCTAAGTATTTTAAGGAAGACAAGGAAGTGTCAGATAATTTCAGTTGTAACATTGTATGCATCATGTGTAGTTTATATCAAGAGAGTCAATAAATTTCTTTTGCAATTCATCTAAACCATCTTCTCCTATATAATCTTCCTCAACTATAAATTATGATATTTAATTTTTTTCTGTTTATCTTGTGCTGTATTTGATATTCATGTATTGATGCAGAGTGGTAGTAAATCTGGACTTAAAGGTATCCCACTCCTGTATTATGTAGTTAAGTGTACCCCCACTCCGTGTCTAAGGAAAGTTTTAACACATTTACTATAAAATACTGCTCAAATTACATGCACCCCTTTACAGCAAAAAATAATTCATCTCCAGTATCTGTCTAGATTTTAATGAGCAATACTTAGACTCAGGAATAATGTATGATCAGAGAGCACTAAGGCAGAGTATTCCAACAGGATTAGAAGGTGTTGGTGCTCAGCAGAAATAAATACCTTGTCTATTCTTAGCAAAGTAGAAAATCTATATAAAAGACAAGTAAAAACTGCTGCTAGGTAAACTGAGCACTAAATGTGCATCCTTCATTCCTATTGATTAAAAGTACCTGCTCATGAAATTATTCAGAGGAGGTAGTCTTTGCAATTGTGGACCCAACATTACATCGGTATTAGAACATGCAGTATTGTAGTCCTTGCCCTAGATAACCAACCCTTCCTGAAAGTGTACCCATTCTCTAACCCTTCCTGTAAGATCTATAGTAGGAGTTCCCATTGGAAGATATATTGAAAATAAAGTTGCTCATTTCCCTAAGACATAACCCTTTAACCCCAGAAATCTGCCACCATGACCCATTCTTCCTCTCCTTACTCATCAATTATACAATATGCAGATGACTCCACCTTACTCTGTGCTGCCTTCTCTCTGCAGGAACTCCACTCAATCACACAAGATTCCTTTCTCTGTAGAAACATGTCTCAATAACTCCAAGCTAATTCTAAATCCTAATAAAACAAAACATCTATTGTTTTACCCAACAAGATCCACCACATCTAGCTCCACCTTCAATATTATGTCCAAAAATGCCACCATCATTTCTCCTGTTACTCACACCAGACTCCTAGGGGTTGAAATTGACTGCAGTATGAAATTTGACATCCACCTCTCCCAGACCATAAAGAAAGTGCATAAAAACCTTGGTCTTCTATACAGAAATAAACAATTTCTCACTAAACAGGTCAAATCCACAATTGCACATACCCATCTCTTATCTACACTATATGCTTCCCCAACACTCACAAACTTGAGAAAGACTGAAATTGCCAAACTTGACTCCTGCTACAACAAAATAGCCAGGTTTGCCACAGATTCTCCTTTCAGGGCACATCATTGTTTAGCTCTTAAACAACTCAGTTGGCTTGAACTACCCCAGCTCCTTCTCTATAACCAGTTGACCTTTACCCACAAAATCCTTCACCAACCTGAACCCCCACCCTCCAAAATCTGATACTTCCACATTAAAATAATAGATCTCTCTGCTCTAGTAATAGACCACTATTACAGGTAACTAAAACCAACAACTTAGCTGGTGACTCTCTCTACTCTAGATACATATCTAAAAAATGGAACACCCTGCCCCACAATATAGTATCTAAATCTTCCTTAACAAAGTTTAAATGCATGCTAAAAACTCGTATGGCAAATACTTGGCTATGTTCCTGCTTCACCCAGGTTAATTTTATCCTCAGTTTCCATAGCTCACAAACCCACCCATACCAGCTCTACCTCAAAATCAATTACCTCTGTATTATGTATTCTGAGAGTCTGTTTCTCAACTACTTGTTCCCTCTGTATTACTATTTATCAACTTGCCTGTGAACTTACAGTGTATAGTAACTCTCTCTAGTAAACAATTCTGACCAAAGTCTAACATGTAACACCACATTAGGTCTTGTATAACACTCACTACAGTTAAGTAAATAAATACTATTAGGTCACCTCAGACCATGGATTACCTACCTTAAAAATCACAGTTTTGTATTCATGTACCTGTACCTATCATCAACTGTAAGATCATTCAGACTTCTTCATCACAATATTATACATTGTATGTTACATGTTGTTTTTGTTTATCGCTTAATTTGATATTCAAGATACTTAAAACTCTTTGTTTAATTTGTCTAATTGGATACTCAAAGCTTTTTCTTCAAACTGTAATTTGTATTGTTGTTGTAAATAGTACTTGTATTTGTATTTGTATTGGATGTGGAGCTTTTCTCCCTGGCCATCCACTGAAAATGGATCTGTGTCCAGTTGGACTTTCCCGGTTAACAAATGTTAAATAAATAAATATCAAAAGAGGTATATCTTTGGAGAAGGATCATAACCTCCCTCCATCAGCCATCATCCATCATCAAAGTGAAAGCACCAGTATAGCCCTTGCCCAATAACATAGAGTGTCCAGGCTGGTCTGAGTGGGTTTCTTGTAGTAGTAGAACACCAGGGTAAAAATTCTACACAAACGGAAAAACCTTTTTTGCATTTTACTGAGTTCAAGAACCCATTAATATTCCAGGATAGTATAGTTAGTGATCCCATCTTCCAACATTGACAATCCTATATGGTTAAGCAGCAAAATGTGAATAGTTAAGGGAAAAAACATGAACTTTCTCTTGCAACATAAGAATGGTAAGCCATGAGCATTATCAACCTCAGAAAATAAAACAGCACACAAAGTAAAACAAAACAACAATAACCATATACAAATCAGTATAACTATTTATAGATTTATGTTTTATAATTCCAAAGAGAGAGATAAAATCCTTTTAAGGCAGCAGCTTAATAGAACAAACACACATAACAACACAGGTAGATGCAAATTGGTGTGCAATACACTTGCAAGTTCCTAATAACAGTTAACTTTTCACCCTACTCCCATCATCCCATCAAACCAAACTTATACAATCCACATTGTGTGCTGGTCGCTGGAAAAAAATCAGACTAGGATTTTTATAAAATGAAATGCATACTGTCAGTCAGCCATTGTTTGAATAGTGTCAAAGGTTATTATCACTAACTCAAGATGCCCATAGATATCTTCTACTGCATTAACAACAATTGATGCAAAAGTCACTGCTGCAGCTTGACTATAACTGAAGATTTAAGCCTGAGTCCATTCCAAAGTTGGTGGAAAGTCCCTGACCCTTGAACTGAAAACCATACCTCAGAATGACAGAATGCCATATTTACCAGGCTGTATCTAAAGTTTTAAGCTTGATTCTGTTCCAAAATTGGAGGAGGAGGGATCCCCAACTCTTGGGCTTAGGGTCGCTTTCTGGAGAAGTACCATCCTTTGCTTAAATAGTAGGAATGGTTCTAGTGCTTTTGACATAAATTTCCTACATTTTGAAGGAGATTCTCTGTCTATATCCTACTGAAGAAATAATGAAGATGCACATGGTTGAGCTTGCCCAACTAAGGATGACTGAAAGAGTTTTTTGCTTTAGCCTTGTTGGGTATATGAAATACATGAGGGACCCTTGGTAACCAAACGTTAAGCTCCACAGGATATAGATTCCCAAATTTCCAGACATTTCTTCTACACACTTTCATAGCAGGTTGTTATGCTTCGCTCTGTATTCTTTGTTTCTGGTGCCTAGTCATTCTCTACAAACACCCTTTGGTTTAGAGATGTCACACGTTTCCCCCCAAGCCAAGAGGGAACAATAATCCCCTCCTTGAGATAGTAGGTAGCAAACTAAACCAGAATAGGTCTGCTTCTAGTACCCAGCAGATAAGCTGGGAGAGAAACTCAGTGAAATCTTTTAATCAGTATCTCTGAGGGAGAAATATATGTCCACTCTGCCAAGGATTCCCCCAAATATGTCTTACACCTCTCAGAGGTAGCAAATTCAGGGATCCTAATAAATCTTATTTTTTTTTCTTCTACTGTGATTCTCCAAATCATTTAACTCGGCTTCCACTTATTCGAACCTTAAAGTTAGCTGATCAGTATTTTGTTTAAGAGTTGCAGTGTTGGTAACCACATTGGAAAGTGTGTCAGATTGTTCAGTTATGGCCTCCTCTGTATCTTTTATCTTATTATCTGTTCTGCTGATATGTTCTACTAAAGTGGCATTCATTTTTTGTAGCTCTAGTAGCAGTAGGTCAAAATTTTTATCCAGGGATTCCATGTCACCATTAAAAGTATTCTTAGAATCAGAGCATGATGAATAGCTGGCAGCAGTTCCACTTACAGGCTTTGGTAGCCTTGGGGAGTATTCTTTTGACCTCTTGCTGTATTTTTGGATCATAGACCAACTTTCTGCAATATCCTACTGATGCAATACAATTCACCCTCAAGAACACTATTCATCAAAATTTAATTTATGCTTGGAATTTGTTGGTTAACGTAAGAAGTAGGGGAATGCTATCACAAGAAGATGTTAAGCTATTACTGCCAGAAACAGAAGTCCCCTCACATTATTTCTGTGCAGAATTCCTGAGCAAAGAAGCTGAGACAGGTAGTACTGATCTGATGGCTGACTGTGTTGTGTCTCCTTTTTGCAAAATGAAAACTCAGTCTGCTTGTGTTTTCGAGTTTTACCTTCCTAAAGATGTCTTGCTATGGTGCCTGGTACTTGTGTTTCTGAGTGTTGGTATCTCACAATCCTATTGGGGTTAGCATTATTTATATTATTAGGTGGTATGCAAATGTATGCTAATTAACATCCAGATTTTTTGCCTAGATGTACATACTTTTTATGGATCTTTGCCCAGATTTTCAATGTCTTCAGTTTAAGAGGTATGGAGACTGTACTGGCATGCATAGAATTCTGTTGAACAACAAACAGGATTAAAACATAGAGATGGAATACATAACAGATGTCCACTTAGTTATATAACCCTATGAAGTGAAATATTACGTTTAATAACTGGGTAGTTTTTTTATGTTTTAGGTAAGTTAAGTCTGTAAGGTTAATAATGTAAGCTGAACTCTGCCAACATTTCTATGATAACATATTATGGGTATGACAAAAGTAATAAGGGACTCTTGGGAAGAAATTCAAATTTTTTGTTGGTGTCCTTGTAAAAGGCAACAACACAGACATAGTGAAAAGAAAATCACTTTTTATGAGAAATTCTTCTTCTGGGACAGGTGGTTAGAAAATACAAACTGAATGCCACAAAACCCCCAGGCCTGAATGACAGTGTCAGCATTGCTAGTGTCCTTAAATTAAGAAGGGCCAAATTATAAATTATAAAATTACAATTCACAAAACTACAGTTTTTATGGCTGAGTCTATTTTACACAACAGATAGTTTTATTTATTTATTATCTAACAAATTTCACCACTTTTTGTGATTTTATAGGTTCTATTTATTCATTTACCCATTTTAACATAGATTTTCTAAAAAGATTTCCAGGATTGATTAATAATGTATCAATGCTTTTTAATGTTTTTTAATGTTGATTAATGGTTCTTAATGCTTTTTAACATTTTATTATTCCACAGAAGTGTTTTTATCATTGCATGGCTTACAATTTTTTAAAAGCATGGCTCAGTGGTTCTGTTTGCACTAGATTACTAATTAACAATGTATTTGCCTATTAATTTATTTGCCTATCAATTAAGCTGTTAACACACTTGATCATGTGATATTATTACTTGTAGTAAATAAAAACTCATCTTGAAAGCCTGGTGCTGATCCAGGGATCTCATATGTTTTTTATTTTGAATAAATTTGGCAGTGAGCTACAGTTGAACTGGTTCACCTTTCTCCTTTGCTCTGGATTTTGATATTCATTAGAAAATACAAACTTGCTAGAAACTTGGCTGACCTTCATTTAAAAGCATAATTTATGTAGGACAGATTGGTATCCAAATATCACTACAAAGGGGAAGGTCATGTTTATTATTTAATCATACCCGCAGAATATTTTTTGCACAAAAAATACAACAGTTGCTAGGTGCATAAGGCAATACATTGTATTAAAGATTCTTCACATTGATGCTAAGACCTGGTACAGAAGTAATGGCAGGGGAATATTTACTAAAGCAGTACAGTAACTCTGTTGGAAATTGTCACAGAGTCCTGGTTTAAGGGTAAGAATGTTGTTCTGCCAGAAGAGTGGTTATGGCCCGGGTTGTGATTTTAATATAAGTGACCATTGCTATATCATGGTGGTAAATGCAAGGCACAGAGCTGTGCTTTCACTTGCCTTTACTTATTATGTACTACTAGATTGTGTTGCACTCAGCTGGGTGGGCCAACAAATATTAATCCTGAGCATTAATAAATTTGCATATCCTATGCTTCTTCCCTTTTTCATTTAAAGCCAGGAAAGAAAATCACTTAAGAGTATTAGTAGTGGACCATTTCTTAATATCATACATTTTCTATATATGTAGTGGTTAAACCTGGTGACAGTAGGGGTGATTGTTGCAATTCTGGAAAGATAAATACTATTGGTTAAACTGTATATGTTTACAGCTTTCAGTTTTGCTGTTCATACATTACTCAAGAAGTCAGCCATTGTTCTCCTAGCCTAAGCCTCAGAAATTGAAGCTCTTATACACAAGCTAAAAACAAAGGAATTTTGACTATATTTTGTATCCAGGAAATAGGAAAGTACATTTATTGTACTGTACTTAAAATGGCTAACTACTTAAATCAGTTTTGAGTGTTTCGTGTCATCTTTTCTGTATTTTAATGTTTTCTCCGAGTCTAAAACTGCTATTAAATGAAGGCATTTTATTGTTTGCACTGTCTTTTCTAGCTATTTAAACCAGTTTTGAGTTGGTGCTGCCATTTTTCTGCATATTTACTGTTTTTTTTCTCTAAATCTGAAATCGGAAGCTGTTTTTCCATTGATTTCTTTGGTTTTTAGCTCATCTATCTTGAGTTGAATTTTTCTGCATTGTTACTGTTTTGTCTCTGAATTTGAAGCCAAAAGCCATTATTTTCATTGGTTTCTTTGGTTTTCTTTGCTCAGTGGTACTATGCTGAGCTGCACGTCATGCAGCATAGGACAAAGCTATACTCGATAGACTCAGATTCTTCAATTAAATCTTACTTTTAGCAACACCAGATATAGACATAGCCAGCAGGATCCTGCTCTAAGGCAATACTCCTCATTTCAGGGCCAAGTTAAATTGCTTTATCTGTTTTTTTCCCTTAGTTAGAGCCCTACCATATGTGTTTATTATACTGGAAATGTTTCATTGCCTAATATTAATTATTATGCATGCAAAAGAATATAGTCAAGCTAGTCACATACTGGCTAAATCAGCTTTATATCCCATATTTCCATGCTGTTGGACTAAATGAAAGCTCAGCCAGCTTATATTCCCCTAGTTGCTAGCCTCATAGCACCTGGTCTACTCAGGCACTGTATCAATTTCCTGTTGTTCACAGAAAATGAATTATTACTTATAACAAATTCTATGTGAGAGATGCATACATTTAGCTAAGATGGAGGCATCACCCTTACATATGAACATAGTCTGTGAGCATCATACACCTACACAGCACTCCACACAAATGGAAAATTATCATACTCTGAGAATATAAAAATGTCACTTTCTAAGCCTCCAAGGTCAACCAAGACTAGGACTCAGTGGAAATCAAACATCACAAGACATACTACCACATCCATAATTGAGAGCAGAAAATGACTGCCCCAAACCCAATGCACGCAAAGCTTTTACTCATAAAATAGTACTGTTGTTAGTTGACTTGAGGAGTCAGGTACGCAAACTCTTCCCTCACAAGGCCAGACTAAAAATGAGTGATGGTGAATTGTCTTTCAGGTACTAAGATCTCTGATGTTCAAGGACCTTCAAAACCTTCAAGCTGGAGCAAGTATGGCTACAACAGGGTGGTGGCCCATGTGGGTGTAAACAACCAGGCATGTAAAACCCTAAGAGATATGCAGAGAGGCTTTTCCGAGCACATAGTGTATGTCATAAATGTAGGAAAGACCCTGGAATTGAGCAGAACTCTTCCTTCTCCAAGAATGATGCTGATGTACAAAGAAAACATGATTGGTTTCAAAAATTGTCTGAATAAATGGTGTCAATTAAGGGTGGATCCCGTATCTGGTAGCTTGGAATGAGTTGCTGCTAAGGGGTCCGAATGGAGCGATGATAAAATCAGCAAGAAAGGAGAGAAGCATTGCTGGACTTTAATTCATTCTCAAGTTCTTGGTGAGTACCTTCATGAGGTAGACCCTGTTTTTTATAAAACTTCACCAAGATGACATTGATATGACTGTCCTACTGATTTAATAAAGTGTAGGCTTTGCACGAAGCCTACATGGAGTTTAAAAGGTAATGCAATGAGCAGCAGTGCTAATTGCATATTCATGCTGCTCATCAAGCTTCCACAAATACAAGCATGGCTTTGTGGCCAGCAGCAGTTTCGCCTCCCAGGGAACTGTGCGGAGCAGCATGAGACAGAAAGAGGGATGCATTCAAGTTTGCTTATGAGTAGACTTACTCAGCAAGATTGCAGGAACAGACACAATGACTACAAGGGGTAAAATTACTGTAGTATCATCAGTAATAACATGGTTAATAAAAGTGTATTCACTGCAAAGTACAATAAAAATTTAATGAATGGTAAAATAATGAAGGGGTGGTTTAAACGGGAAGGGCATATTTAAAGACATATACACTGGACAGGGTGAGTGTGCTCATGAAAATGGGCACAGACATGTATTATAGGAACAAATAACGAGTATGAAACCATGCTAAATATGCCAGTGCCCTGAAAATAAGATATGCACATTGATGTGCACTTCCAGCACAAGTCAGTAGCATAACATTTATTTATTTATTTATTTATATTTGTTGACCGGGAGTGTCCGACTGGATGTAGGTCCATTTTCAGCGGAGGCCTGGGGAGAAAAGCTCCACAGTTAAAATAAACAGACAGTAATTACATTGGATTACATAGCAATTAACAATTTACATAGCAATTACTTACAACATATTTACAGATGAAGAACATAGTACATCAGTAGACAACTAGAATATTTATCTGTGAAGTACATAACAGACATTAACAAATGTTACAATAAGAAGTTCCTGCTGTATAATAAGTACTAGGCTTATGAGCATCTGAGCTTGCTATAATCAAGGTAGTTATTGGAGTGGAAAGAAAGGTAGCATATATGTAGATAGCACAGCATGTACTGCTGTTTACACCTCCTGAGGAAGTATATTATGATATAAACACCCATTATAGTATATATGTGATGGTCACACAAGGTTACATGTCAATGGAGGTGAATGGTTGTGATATAAACATCACTGACATGCTCACTGGAGAGGACATTTTGCAAGAATGTTATATGCAATGTGCGTAGCTGCATACTCTGAAGATTTGCAAACTGACTTGCTTGAATATGACTGACATGTCACCATAACTCTCAGCCAATCAGGAACACATAGCAATAGACTCCTAGAAAAATGTAGATAGAAACAGGCACAATCATGGGCACTTTTACAATATTATGACCATTAATGTGCAGCATTTACAGAATACGTAAGTATAACTTATTATAAATATTCTTCAGGAGCAGACGTGTAGAACTGTAATGATTGTCAGTATTCTATAAGTGGAATTCACCACCTCTTCCCCAAAAATAACCACTTTTTGGATAATTTAAGAGGGACAATTTTAAAAGTGGAGTGGAAATCAGGGCCAGTCATGGCCAGTTGACAGGTTTTCATCACACATAAGCCACAATCACCACCTACAAGAATCAAACATGCCATCAATGTTGTCAGTGAGCTGTGTATTTATTGGGTGCCGCACAGAAAGATGTATCACACAGGCATTTAGTAGAACACCTTGAAGGGAAGTCTGCACTGTCAAATCCCAATGTTCTAAAGGGTATACATCCCAAAAAATACTTCTGTATGGCCTATCATTTGTGTGGGAGCTCAATGTGCCAAATGTGATACACTTGACTAAAACATTCCTGGCTAACGTATGTATTGGCTATACGGATAACAACACATACAAACACCATACTATTATGAGTGGATTCCCTACACACAACTGGGAATTGCATGTGTCTGACATGTAATACAAGTGGATGTCTGAAGCAGCTGCAATTGATGTGTGAATTAAGAAGTGATCTGTTATAATGAATAGTACAGCAGTATGTGAAACTGATGGCACAGAAAGTACAGCAGTGCAAAGTCAAGTGTCAATAATTGAGGAAGCTGTCACTGTAATATTGTACACATAACAAACAATACATAGAGCACCCACTATAAGCACATGTCCAAACTCAAGACATATGACACATGTTCCATCTCCCCCTGATATTGCTATTCAAAATGTTACACTGCCATTAAATCCTGACATACATCCATATGTGTTCAAGCAAACACTATCAACTGATGTGATGTAGTGGTTCATCTATAATGCAGTATAGCCAC
The DNA here is from genome assembly GCF_019279795.1 of Protopterus annectens. Lineage (NCBI taxonomy): Eukaryota > Metazoa > Chordata > Ceratodontiformes > Protopteridae > Protopterus > Protopterus annectens. Next base: position 532,434,291 of record NC_056731.1, read on the forward strand.
ATTATAGCTGTACATAAGCTACAATTGCACTTCATATATTCATCTGTTCATAGGAGACCATTAGGCTAATGGCCAAACAGCCCATACACACCTAGCCAGATTTGACCAGAGTATAACAATTTTCAATAGCTAAGTGACCGAAGTTCAGAGAAGTATGAGCATCTGCTGTGGTATGTAATACTGACTGGCTCTGCCCATGAAGGTCATGGACACCACACCAGGAGTAAATTTACAATTACACATCCATTGATCTAGGTTGCACTTGAAGACGGTCAGGGAAGGGCTTGCTTTACATGAATGGGAAGCTTGTTCTAGAGAAGATGTAGTCTCTGAGAGAGGTATCTATCTCTCCAACATGATTTATTTATGTCAGAAGCTAGGTTAAGATCCTTGCAATGAGTGACCCTAGTGCAGTTTGATTTATGAATTTTATGAATGTTACACATTACTATCAGGATCAGATTGGACACTGCCCTGTTGGTCAGACTAGATCGCCCCTTAGTAGTCAGTATGAGACAGAATACAGCGATAAGGCTTTCAGTCTTTCCTCGTAGGATTTGTTTTTTATAACCTGTATCTCCCGTGTAAGAAAACTTTGGGTTTGCTCCAGCTGTTGCAGATGCCTTGTGAGATACATACCAAAGAGTGCATTGTACTCAATTAGTTGTGTGATGAGGGCTGAGAACAATGACATTATAACATCTTTTGATCTCGATGCCATGCCCTTACTTATGAGTTGTGCCACATAGGTTTATAGGTTCATAGGTAGGTACTAGGCTATCGGCCCAAGGGCCTATGTAAGCCTAGCCAGCAAGGTTCCCTGGCTTACGCCACCCAAGAAAGTTATTTTCCTGTGCCACTGTCGAGCAGAGACACAGAAGTGATCCCCAGGGTGTATTTCCTATTTCCCATCCACTCATCAAGATTTTTTTGAAGAGTGCTAATGAAGAACTTTGCTTGACATAAATGGGTAGCCTGTTCCAGAGTATGGGAAGTCTCTGGGAAAGGAATCTATCCCTCCAGCATGTCCTGTCTATTGTGGTGACAAGGTTTAGGTCCCTAGAGCATATAGCTTGGAGGGATTTCTTTAGATGTAGCATGTCCAACAGCTCTGGCTTTAACATAGCTTTATATGTTAGGCAGAGATCACCTTGGAGTAAGCGATATGCTACAGAATAAAGCTGGAGTTTTTTGAGACGGTCAGTGTAGGGCATTTGTTTGAGGCCAGTAATTCTCTTTGTGAGGTACTTCTGTGGCCTTTCCAGCTGCTACAGATGTCTTGTGAGGTACATTCCAAAAGGGGTGTTGTACTCTATAATGGGTCTAATGAGTGTCTGATGAGGTGTGCTGCGTAGTAGGACTTCCTGACTACTGTGGCGATGTGACTATCATTTGAGAGACTACTGTCCACCTGGGTCCCAAGGTCTCTTGTCACACATTCAGTGTTAAGTAGATTGCTGCCTATGTGGTAATTCATGGGTACAGTTTTTACCGAAGGGGATGATACTGCACTTTTTGGCATTGAGCTTGAGGCCATGGCTCTGACACCAGGCATCTGTCTCAGCGAGGCCCTTCTGTAGGATGTCCACATCATTTGGGGACTTGACTATGGCTCCTAGTTTGCAGTCATCTGCGAACTTCGTTAGCCAGAGGCCTTCTGTGTTAGCCTGTACTTCAGAGAAGTAGATACCAAACAGGAGAGGTCCCAGGACTGAACCCTGTGGTATTCCACTTGTCACTGGTTTGAGGTCAGATTTGGAGTCTGCAACTTTTACAGTGTGGGTTCTGTCAGTGAGCCAGTTGGTATCCCATCTTGTGATGTAGGGATTTATACCTAGTTTAGTGAGTTTAGCTATAATTCCAGAATGGGGGATGATGTCAAAAGCCTTGGCGAGGTCAAGATAGGCTGTGTGAACCACCTTACCCTCATCTACGGCTTTGGTGACTGCCTCAAAGAAGTCGATCAGGTTCAGGAGGCATGATCTGCCTTTCACAAACCCGAACTGGGTGGGATCCAGAGTTTGGAGGTTACCAATGTCTTTGTTTATGAGTTCCATGATGATACGTTCCATGGCCTTGCAGACCAGGCTCATCAGGCTAATAGGTTGATAGTTCCCAAGACCAGTGGTGGCTGCACCTTTGTGGAGTGGGATAACTGTTGCTGTGTGCCATTCAGTGGGCACAAAGCCTGATGCAAGGCTATTATTGAACATGGTGCTTAAGTGGGGAGCCAGTTCATTCTGAAGTTTGTCTAAAACGCAGCCTGGGATGTTGTCCAGTCCCATGGATGCTGTGTTTTTGGCTTTAGAGAGTGCAGCTTTTACCTGCGTAGTTGTGATTACAGGGACTCTACATTCTTCCTGTATAGATATGGGTCCTTTAGGGGGTGGGGGGGGGGTAAAGTTAGCACTGAACCTATCTGCCAGGATGTTGACAATATCAGTTGGTTCTGTAATTTTTGTGCTGTTGTGCTGTAAATCAGAGCAGCTCTGGGTGTTGCCATCGAGATTCTTGACATAGCTATAGAATGCTTTGTGGATGCCCTTAGAATTAGTGGTGATTTTGTTTTTGTAGCTAGCTTTGGAGGATCTTATAAGGGATCTCAGCTTCTTACTGAGGCTGACCAGGGAGCTCCTCCACTCAAGGGATTTTACTCTCTTTTGCAACAGTTTCTTCCTTCTGTTGTACAGTTTGTTTATGGCAGGGGACCACCAGATTGCATTCCTTTTTTTGGAGGATAGCGTCTTGGTTCTGTTTGGGATAGCATGATCCATGCACTCGTGTAAGTGCTTATAGAGTGCATTTGTGTAGGATTCAGCAGTTGTAACTGTATTGGCCATCTGCATGGGTGTCACGAAGTTCACCATTTCTGTCTTAAGAAGCATGAAGTTGGCTTTGGAGAAATTTTTTACCATGGTTTCCTTAATGGGGGGAGGTGGGGGTGGGATGTGGATATCAAGGGTGATTAGCTTATGGTCGGATCGGACCAATGAGGAGTTGACTTCAGGTGTGGAAAACTGGTCACTCTTGTTGGTAATGACTAGGTCTAGGATATTGTTGCCCCTGGTAGTGGTGTGGATAAGTTGATCCAGGGCATTGGAGTTTATGAATTCCAGAAAGTGTTGAGCTAAGGAGTTGGTACACGAGTAGTTTTCCCAGTTAATGGTGGGGTAGTTAAAGTTGCCCATTATTAAGGTGTTTGGTTGAACCCTAATATTTTCCAGTACATCAAGAAAAGGGGAGTGGGAATCCTGGGGCATGGTGGGGGATCTGTAGCAAGCTACAATTTGGATTGCAGTTTTGCCCAGAGTTAGTTGCACTTGGATAACCTCGGATGCATTATGCTGAGCAACTAGCCTGGAGGTGTGGATATTCTTAATGAATATGGACACCTCCGCCTTTGGTGTTTCGGGCCAGGTTACATGGCCAAAACATGTGATATGAGTTATAGCCTGGTAGTGCAGGGGTGCTCTCTGGAGCCTTGAACCAGGTCTCAGTCACTGCACAGATATCGATTATCTCCATTTTAAAAAGTGCCTCAAGTGAGTGCATTTTGAGATTTAGACTTCTAGCATTGAGTAGCATTACCCTCAGTTTTTGCTTGCCTGTTCCTGTTATGGTGGTGAATTTGTCATTTGAACCTTGCCTAAAAAAGGCACTATAGGGGTGGCAAGAGCCTTAGCCAGTATCCGGAATCCCAGGGGTGACAGGTGCAGGCCATCTCTGGCAAAGCATTGTGGTCTGTCGACCATGTCATCCCAAGCAGACAGATACTGGATCTCCTTAGAATGACACCAGAAGCTTAGTCAATTGTTGAAGTCATTCATTTTGTCCTTGTACTGCAGTATCATTCTGAGTGATGGCAGAATGCTACTCAGGGCTAGGGTCATACCTGCCTGGGCTACAAGATCGGAGAGCTCTTCCATGTCTCTTTTCATGTAGTCCAGGGAGGTATGTCTCATCTGATTACCCAAATTGCATGCCACTGGATTTACTGTTAGGGGATTGCTGTCTATATTGCAATTAGCTGGGGTATTTGCATAGCAAAGGGGAATAATTATTAATTTTTTGCATTTAGTTTCTCTCCATGGCTACGGTAATAGTCATTTATGTGCATTAATCCTTTCTGCAGTAAATCTGTATAGTTTGTGTGTTCAGTGATTGCCCCCAATTTGCAATCATCCTCAGATTTGGTCAGATAAAAAATGTCTATATTTGCATTAACTTCTTTGAAATAAATACTGAACAGAAAAGAGCCTAGTACAGAACACTGTGATACACCCCTGGTGACTGGCCGCTTACTAGAGGTGAATTCACCCACTTTGACAGTATGTGTCCTGTCAGTGAGGCATTTGACTCCTCAACTGGTGATGTAGGGGTTTATGCCTAGTTGAGAGAGTATCTCTATAATACCTGACTTGGGAATTATGTCAAATGCCTTTGCTAGGTCAAATTAGGTGGGATGCACAGTGCTTCTCTTATTCTTGACCTTGGTGGCCTTCTCAACGAAGTCAAACTGGGTTGGTTCCAGTGTCTGGAGATTTACTATGTTCTTGTTGATAAAGTCCATGAATATTTCCATGGCCTTACTGATGAAGCTATTCAGGCTTATATGGCTATAATTCCTTGTGTATGTTGATGGTCCTCCATTGTGCAGAGGGATGACTGTTGCTGAGGAATGGTGGCAGGTATACTTTGGGTGATGACCGGTGGGGACAGAGGGTTGTAGTTTGATCCAAATCTGTCAGCTACCAGTTTGTCTATTTCCTCTGGTTGAGTATGGGTGGTGCCATCCACCATCTGCTCTGTGCATAGTTGGGTATTCCCTTCAGATGTAGTTACAAAATGCTTTGTGACATCACCTCCAAATACAATGTTGGGTATAAATCATATGCAACACACTGGAACTGTTAACACATTCATATGACTCAACCTATTTCATGTCATTACATCAGCTGTACATCATATGCTTATATGTTTATCTTTGGAAATGTGTGGCTGATGGCCCTGACACCATATATAGACATGTTACAATGGAGGTTTATATGGTTCATGCAGAACATTTAATGACACAAATGCTGATAGTCCCTCAATGCTGCTGTGGAACACTTGAATAATCCTTGTGAAAAGCAACACAGTTGTGTATACAATGAATTCCCCAAGGTTGCAAATGAATCTGCAAATTGTTATGTCTGTGCAATGGAAGATGTTAGGTGTATGTGCGAATGTGTGTATGTGTTTGATTTTATTACAGACTACCTCTGACCATATATGACATATGAACCACTCCATGTCAGAATTATCAATCACATATCCAGTGGTCTGGAGATGGCTTGCACAGGGTAATGTAGGGACTCTGCTTCACAATGTGTATATGCATCTTTGAGATGATGACATCCTCAGTGTTCTGCAGCAATGATGTTATTTGTACAGACAGAACAGGGGACAAACAGGACTATGTAAAACGTTCCCTTGAGTGCCAGTCAAATGAAAAGAGATTCAAAACATCATACAATGAGTATAATATACCAGCAACCACACACACCAGTTGATTGAGGTCATATTCGAACACAACACTTGTGGAGGTATACAAGCTGGATTTCATAATGTAAGACTAGCACCACCATAAATGTCTGACTTTAAAAGTGTCAGAGTGCACTTCAAAGAAGATAACATCATCATTGTCTGCTGAGAAGAAGATTTTTTGGAGGAGTGGCTGATATAGATGTGGGCTCATATCCCAATGTAAAACTGTCTTCAGACTTATAGTTGAATAAACACATGCACCCTCAAATTGAGTGATGGGAGATTAGAACCCCTACCTATCAAGTTACACAAGCTAGAGAATACATTTTTAATGCTAAAGCCAACACAGATGTCTGAGTTTAATACTGTCAGAGTGCACTTTATAGGAGATGACATCATCAGTGTATGCTGAGAACAAAATGATTGTGTGTCATAGATGTGGACTGACACCCCAGTGTAAAATTGTCTTCAGACTGATACTTGGAGGAACACACACATGGTCATGTTGACTGCTGTGAGATTAGAACCCCCCAACTATCTAGGTAACACAAGCAAGAGACAACACTGTGCTTAGTGGTAGTGTTATGGCACAAGCATAGCACTGACATTACCAGAGCGCACTTTATAGAGGATGACCTCATCAGTGTATGGTGAGAAGATCATGTTGGAGGATTTTGTGATACATGTAAAACTGCCTCCAGAGTGATAGCTGAATGATCACACATTCAAAATGACTGCTGTGAGATTAAAACCTGTACCCATCTAGGTAATGCAAGCTAGATGGTGCAGTACTTAATACTAGCACCAGAGCACAAGTCCAGGTTTAATGCAACCAGAATGCACTTTATAGGAGATTACATCATCAGTCTATGCCAAGAAGATGATGTGGGGAGGGCTGTATAAAATTGCTGTGGAGTAATATACCAGTGTAAAATTATTTTCCGAATGATAATTGAGAGAGGGCAGCAGCAACTGGAGTCAAGCTCTTCTGATTCCGCCCTCACACACACACACACACACACACACACACACACACACACACACACACACACACACACACACAAACACACTCAGACATGCAGACTCACACACACAAATTGACAGTTGTGTGATTTGACTCCCTACCAAACTAGTTACACAAGATGGAGAACACAGTACTTAACAGTCACATAATCCCAGATATCTGATTTTATCACTGTCACAGTGCTGCTCTTTTAGGGATATCATCATAATGTCACAGGTAACATATACTGTTATGATACTTGTGAGAAATGTCAGGAGTTGGGATATGAACGTGTGATTGCAATTTGCAAAAATAAAATTTAAAACTGCATCCTGGTAACCTATTGGAAAGAAGCTGTCACGAATGCATCTTGCAGAACTTAGCCATCCTGTTTGCCAGGATTTTGTTTAGATAATATGCTCTCACACACACACACACACACACACACACACACACACACACACACACACACACACACACACACACACATACTTTGGACACAGCAGTACTGCAAGAACAGAGATATGCATCTTCATATTCAGAGGAAGTGATGTCCAGATTAATAGAATTTAATACCAATATCAATGTGATATGATCATGGATGACCAATGTCTAGTGTCAGTATAAATGCATAACAAATGCAGCAATGCAGTTATTGTCCTTTACTTCTGTAGCCTGCTTGATAATGACCCAGGTACTGATACATCATTTACAAGTGCGTTGCTGCAGCACAAGCATGAATCTCAGAAAGTATGTGTTCAGTCAAGCACACATCTCTGCCCTTATCTTATGTTTATGACTGCTTTGCCATGTAATGGAAAATAACAGCTCAGTAGCCAGAGTAAGCCATGCCAAATACTTCTTTACATAACACATCACAGAGAAATTGATTTACGTGGATGATGGCAAAATGTTAGCATGTGTGATTCACACTTCATGAATTAAACTTGAACTTGTGAAGTAGTTTGCAAGATATGCTGTAGGAGAAATAACTGACTGATACTGTGATGTTCGTGTGAAGTTAATATCTGAAGTGGTGAGGCCAAAGTTTTACTACATTAATAAGTGTTGCCATTGCCTTCCCCAATTGTGTGATGTTAGGTGCCAAGCAAACACAGCTCCTTACTTAAGGTGAGAAGCGTAATATGTAATTTGGTTCATCTTCTTTTGCACAAACAGGCTTGGTGGTAAGGTGCAACCATCAGAACTCTGGACAGTACTGACTGTTAAAAATAAAGCTATTGCTTAGCTTTCTCTGTGGCACAGTCTGTAAAGGCTGTGAGCTCTTGTTCAGGTCAGAGTTCAACTACTGATTGTTCTCTTCTTTATAAATGGTGTCAGGATTGCATTAGCTAAGTAAATGTGATCAAGACTGCAAATGTGACCATCAATGACTACACTAAGGTTTGTATCTTCCCCAAATTTAACAGTAATGCTTACCTCAATCCAGTTGTACAACTATTAGCTGATTTTGCAGGACTCACTACTAATAGGAAGTTAATTGTATGTACAGTTTTCTAGAAATTACAAGGGGTGGTACATATCTTTAAATGATTTCTATGACTCAGAAGATATGCTATTTGTGTATGGTCGAATATCCTGAAAAATGTGTGCAGTATGTTTCTTCACAGTAAGGACAGTTTCCACATCTTATCAGATGAACATTTCATCCATCATCACCTGAACATGACACAAAGAGAATTGTACAGCAGATTTGTAAACCTAGTGCACTACAGGAGCACTGATAAACTATTTAATCGAGGTAACATGTTTGTATTATCCGTCAGCAGAGTCATGTCAGTATGCAGAAACCATTACATGACCTGTACATCCACCAGCCTAATATATACTGAAACATAAAGAGGGGTGGCAGTGAATGGATAGATACAAGGAGAAATGAACATGCACATAAAAATGTTTGGTTTAATTGAACATTCATGGACATATTTTTGGTCTGCTCTCATTATTAAGCTGTCATGCTGTGTAGCATTAAATGAGTGACACAAGGGTAATGAAGGGTTAGGACAGGGACAACACACTTACGACAAGCAGAACAATGTTGGATAAATATGTGATAGTTGTGGAGACTGATGTCTCCTCAGATTCTCATTTTTGGACAGTATTCAATATATCTCCATGAGAACTCATAAGTGTGGCAAATGTTATGATGTGGGTGATTGACTAGATCAAACACATATAACATCACACTAAGAAATGATGTGAGATTCATCTGGAATCAAACCCTTGCTGCTACTGGCAAAAAAAAAAAAAAAAAAACCTTCAGTCATAGGAAGCTGCATTTTGTTACATTCAGCAGTCTATAAGAACTGTCAGAGTAAATATTTCAAAATACAGCCTTTATTCTGCTTTAACTCTGTGTTCCTTTAGTGCAGTGAGTTTAAGCAGTATCACATGGAGATAACTGGACTGGTGCGGCCAATGGCAAAAACTAAACCTGATTTTGATGTAGGATATATCGACCACGTGGCATTGGTGGATGATGCCAAACTCTGCAGAAGAGCAGAGGACAAAAAGTGAAGGCTTTTTTATGTGTGTGTGGTGTGAAATTCTGCTTTTTGACCAGATTAAAGGTATAAAAATGGAGTTGATATGAAAGTGGTGAAATGAGGGTGGAGAAAGCAGGGGGAAAAATAAAGTGGAAGGAATAAAGGAATTTGCATGAGGGAATTAGGAAAGAACCATGGATATCTACTTCTTCAGCACCATAATGTGAATGTGTATAGAAAATGGGATGAATTTTGGACTGTCACCACAACAAAGATGGACGACAACAATGCAAGAATGTTATATAGCCAATTAGACCAAATCAAGTACGTTAAGAACACATATGTGAAGTGGAGAGCTGTGTATGAGACATTTTTTTTGAGGGGGCAGGTCCCCATTTTTTGGGAGGTGATTTCAAGAGGAGAGAAATGCTGGGGAAGGGATGTAGGAATGTCAGGGTCAGGTAGGTAGGGTAGGTGAGGAAGGAGGTGCAGAAAAACAGGACAAACAAGACAGACACAGGAATGGTGATGGGCACAAAAGGTTGGGGGACACCATGATTGGAGATAGGTATGGGACCTCAGAATCGCATGCCTGTCAAGCATGGGAACAGTGGGAATCTAGTCCTCACCCTTAGAGCTATCATCATTGTCCACTTCCTTGGTTCCCTGTGAGACTGCATGACATTGGAGTCTGTTTTCCACACTAATGAGCAACCTCTACATGCAAGTAATGCGAGCATCCATGCCAGTTTCTATAACATCATGCACCATCCCAGGCTGGTCCTGGTGGTTGACATAGTCACTGGTTCCAGCAACACTCCCGCAGGGTCCGGAGGGTACCACTGCACCAACAGCCAGGGCAGTGCTACCTGATATGGATGGGCCAGGTAGTGCAGGGGCTGCGGAAGCACTACTGCTAGATTGCGTCCCAGATGTGCTGAGTGTTTGTTGGGCAATCAGTGGAAAATTGGCAGGCTGAGCCACAGCAGTTGTCCTACCTCCTTGTACTGAAAAAGCATTAATTTTGTTGGCAGAAAAGTATGACATGACAGAACGGTGTGTTTCCATTTCACAAAAAAATAAAAGAGAGAGCGGGATAAAGGGTGGGGTGAGACAAAAAAGAAAAGACATGATTAGAACCATTATATGTCACATTCATGGTTTATTACAATAAATATACTTTTATTATTATATTAACTGCATAGCTTCCCCAGTCCAAAAAGGATTGTGAATTGTTACAAGTAATCCTCGGAATATGAAGATATTCCATATATGCAGTTAAAGACACTACAAATTAAATGAACAACATGTTATTAAAGAAAATGTTGCTGCAATTAAAAATTAAAAATGGTATTTGTTAAAGGTGAATATATAGGCTACTTGTGGGAATTAAATCCACCTATTTTGAATACAGTATTACACTTACCTAATACAGTTACCAAGAGTTACAGAAGAAAGCATGCATGCTTGCTTTTACAGTTAATATCTGCTTTTTTTAAGTTGTTACTAATTTGTAAATATTAATATATTTAATACAGTCATGTTTATTTGTGCTGTATACATACCCCTTGCCTCTCTGACTCTGTCCAGTCTCTCAGAATTTGCCTCACTGTTTGCTTAAATATCCTGTGCAGCTGTAAAATAAAGTAGAGAAAAAGAGACATGAAAGCATTATGCATACCAGTCTTGGCAATCTCTAGATTTTCATAACATTTAAATTTGCTTTATCTGTATACTTACACAACTGTGGGAGGTCAGCAGTTTTAAATTTGTCCAGCCACTGGTCAAGTTGTTCCTGCTTGTGCCATTTCAGGTCACTGTAATGCTAAATGCATTGCTCCCCAGTGCGTAGGATGCCAACTGCACTGGATACAGCCTTGGCTAGGCTATTCCAAGCCTCAACCTTATACTGAGACCTGTATAATCCTCTTGCAGCAGTCTATGGCTGTAGCACTTTACGAGGACTGCAACAAATATTTTGGACTCCTCCACACCTCATTTCTGTGCCCTGAATTTGGCACCATCTTTCCCATCTCCAGCCATGTCTACAAAGGTCCTCCAACAACAGTAAAAGTGTTTTCCTGCCAGTTCATGGTATCATGTTTTACAGCCAGTGTGCAAACATGCACAACCATGCCAAATACGGTTGCACAATATTAAGTGGAAATAAACATTGCCAACTAAAAAGAAAGGGAGTTTATGAAACTTGGTAAGAACATTTTTTACTTTTGTTCTTACAAAGAGTTTGTTACATAGGGTCCAAATCGCCTAATATCCATTTGGCCGAAAATCCATTTGTCCGAAAACACTAATGACAGTGTATATGCCCTGTTCCCCACTGTAGTTCGATATTGGAGTGAGAATAATAAAGTAGGGAGGGGGGTGTGGGGGGCATATATCCTAGACCCATATATATATATATATATATATATATATATATATATGTTTGTGTGTGTGTATACATTTTAGCTGTATGTGTAAGATGTGTGTAATGAGTGCTTGTATTGCTGTAGCTTTTGCAGTTGTGCAAACAGTGTCACTTTTTGTTCAGATATTTTGGGTTAACATTTATGGGAGTAGTAATTTCATTTCTGTGTTTGTTGCTTATTATGAAATCCAAAAAAAGAACGTCAAACCACTGCTGGAGTTTGTCAAAGATTTAATTCCTAAAATCAGTGAAATAAAATAAAAATTAGTGCTTTCATCCTGTTACCTACAGGACTTCATGAAGCACTTAACAAACCATTACACTCTTATACTTAAGTATCACGTGTTAGATGACAAGGTATTTAAAATGTAATGGTTTGTTAAATGCTTCATTTGATGAAGTGCTGTAGGTAATGGGACGAAAGTGCTTGTCTTTATTTTATTTCACTGTTTTTAGGAATTAAATCTTTGGCAAACTGCAGCAGTGGTTTGGCATCTTTTTTTTCAGATTTCTCAGTTTGTTCTGTGATTCTTCTTGGTTTGTTGCTTATTATCACAGGTGATCCCAACAGTGGAAGTGTAAGACTCCTACCACCTGATATCATAGTATTGGTAGACTCTTTTGATGATGGTGGTGACCAAACAGAGACAGAGTCAGGTAGTGCAGAGGTCGAATCTGACACTGAAGTTTTGATTCACACTTCCTCTTAATTTCCTTCAGACACATCAGTATGCCTACACACACACACATTCCACTGAGCTTTCAGATAGTGGACAGGTTGAGGGTGGCATAGTTGATCAAGGTAGTGTGGTTACAGTGTTTTCAGTGCCGGTTGACTTTGTCCATAGCCAAAATGTGGGCTCAGTGCCATGCAGGAGGGTTGGTAAGGTTGCTCAGAGGAGGCCTGCTTTCTGACTTCCACATGATGCCGGTGTGTCATTATGTACCACTCAATGTATGTTTAAGGCCATCATAGAGGCACAGGCATGTTCCACTAAGGCCTCCGAGGACATGCTTATTGTTCTAGACGTGGCTGATTCAGTGGCTTGGATGAATGCCATGATGGAATGAGCAGTGTTTGTGATGGAATGTCTGTTGGGAGGGGGACAGCATCCACATGGCTGAAGGGCTACAACATCTAGTGTGAGCCAACATGGCCATACTCGATCCCGCTCCCATAGCAGCACTACTTCTACTGCTCCATCAGTGTTAAGGTGTCCACACCCAGATCTGGTAGGCTTAGGGTTGTGGACCTGAGCATAGTCATGAGGAGAGCTCATCCAGCAAACATCGATCACATTCAGGTAGCATCACCACATCTGGATGGTGCAGCGGTTTGAGTTGTCACCTCACAGCAAGAGGTTTGATTCTTACCTGGGGTGCTTTCTGTGTGGAGTCTGAATGTCCTCCCTGCATTTGTGTGGGTTTCCTCCAGGTGCTCCAGTTTTCTCCCATGTTGCAAAGATGTGCATCTGGAGTGTTTCTCCCTGAGTCTCTGTTGAAAATTGTTTTGTTCCAAGTCAGACTTTCCTAGTAAACAAATGTAAAATAATGATAATCCAACCACAGGCATATATGTGCCAGTGCAACTCTTGACACAGCCAGTTCTTGCATTCTGGGGTGACAACGATGAACGGATACCTCTACCATGCACGGCTCACACCTGTCTGACATGCAGGGACATAATGCTATCACAAATCTTGACCGTATTCATGCAGACACTCACACATACTTTTCACACAGAGTGCCCATACAGATACCCACACATATAGAATAGAAGATCATTTGTTTTTAAAGTCATAATGGAGAATTATAAAAGAGGAAGAATCTAGTTATGGCATGGATAGATTACAAAAAAGCATTTGACGCATCTCACATTCATGGATAAAGGAATGCTTAGAAATGTATGATACACTCTGCATTGATCAATTACATTGCAATGACCATGAAACAGTGGCAAACCATTTTGCAGCTAAGCCACGATAAAGGACAAATTATTATCCCAGGGATAAAAATTCAAAGGGAAATATTTCAAGGTGACTCTTTGCCACCGCTGCCCTTTTGTCTTGCCTTTAACCCATTAAACTATTTACTTTACAGATTAGGTCATGGTTACAATTTGGCTCCCAGAAAACACCAACATGTAAAGACTTCTCATCTTTTTTGTGGATGATTTAATTCTGTATAGTTCATCTGATAAGGAGCTGAAAGCACAACTGCAAGTGGACAAAACTTTCTTAGATAATATAAGAATGCCATTTGGTCTTGATAAATGTTCTGAAGCAACATTTAAAGTGGGAAAGCTGCAGCACCAAGAAAATATGTGTCTGGGACAGGATGTGATATAAAGTAACTTGATCATGAGTAAATGTATAAATATTTGGGATATGATGAAAGATCGACAATAAAACATGAACAAATGCCAACAAAGGTCAGTAAGGAATATTTTAGAAGACTAAAATTAATAGTGAAAACATTCCTGACATCTGGGAACAAAGTTCAATCTATAAATCAATTTGCTCTTCCTGTTGTAATGTAGTTTTGGAGTGACTGACTGGCCCCAAAAGGTACTGGATCAGCTGGACAGGAAAACAAGAAAAATGCTTCATGCTTATCAAATAATATATAAAAATCAGTGTATACCAAGATAATATAGTCCCTATTCTGAAGGAGGTATGGGTCTCCATGAAATTGATTACATGTACAGATCTGTAGTCATAGGACTGCATACATATCTGCTGACTTCACAGCATCCAAACATAATGAAAGTTTTAAAACATGAAAACAAGTGTAAGATGACTTCCCTGCTTAATTTAGCAGAAGCTTATTGGTGTCAAGTGGGAATGAAAATCAAAACAGAATTAGACAAAATCAGGCAGGAGCTGAATGTGCTGAAAAACAAAAGAAAGAATGCAAGGAGAAGGATCTGACGAGAAGGCAAGAAATGTGGAAAAGACATAAATATAGTTGCAAGTACAGAAAACTCCTGGAACAACCTCATGTTGATGAGGATCTGACGCAAGAATGGTTATTTTATTTATTTATTTATTTGACATTTGTTTACTGGGAAAGTCTGACTGGACCAGAACGTACTCATTTTAGGTGGAGGCCTAGGGACAAAAGCTCCACAATCACAATCTTTCAAAAATTAAGTATGGATATTTAAAATCACAAAGTAGCATGTTGCACTACAAAACGTGAGTGAAAAAAATTTATGAGAAAAACACAGAGCATATGTTTCATAGCAGAGTACAATGAAAGGAGGGGTGAATTTAAACCAAAAGATGAAAGGTTAATACCGGCAGCCCAGGTAAGTGGATTATGTACGTATTGATTTACAAAGTTCATTCAACATGTGGGAAAAAAAGACAAATGTACCTTCTGTAAAACAGAACTGGAAATAGTTTCACATCTTGTTGCTGGGTGTGATACACTAATGGCAGAGGATCTGTATACTAAAAGGCATAATTTTCAAACATTACAATACTGAAGTAGCTGAGAACATTGGAAACATGAGCCACAAAACATTACAGAGGATGATGAAGTTTATATCACAGGAGATCACTTATTACCAATAGTTCAAAAAATAGATGCGAGAAAAATAGATATAGTAGTTCATGAAAAGAAGACAAAAGTAACATTGATCATTGAAATTGTTGTACCCAGTGATTATAGTGTTTTATGTACAGAGAGACACAAAGTCATAAAATACCAGGATTTGCAGGTTGAAATGAGGGCAATGTGGAAGAAGGATACCTAGACAGTTCTAGTAGTAGTAGGAGCAATGGGTTTCTTAAAAAAAGAATTTACAGTTGTACTTAGATGGTTCTACTTCTGTTTGTTGAAAACACACTTCTGACAAACAGAAGACTGAACCCACTTAAGCGAAAGTGCACTACATCGACAGTACACTTTCAAAAGCCGATTCACCAAAGCACATTACAGTGGGGATAAGGAAATATATCTTTTTCCCTCTGTAGTGCGATCTCAGAGTTAGTATATTTAAGTAGAGAGGGTGGGGACAGGGGAGCTTGCTCCCCATGCGAAATAGTGTTTAAAGTAGTTTGTTTTGAATCAGTTTTTGTGAAAGTGCACTTTCAATGTAGTGCACTTTTGCTTAAGTGGGTTTCTACATTTCTTGTTCAAGATTGTGAAATTTCAATCAAGAAAGGTAGACTCATTTAGATATACATATAACTCCATATGAATTACAGAAAGAGTCAATTATGGGCACATTGCGGGGTCTGTGAAGAGCAGTTTTGGCTAATATCTAAGAGTGAAACAATAGTAATTTCATGAACTTTAATTATACCTTGACATAGGAATAGGGTTCATTTCCATCATGGTACTAAAAACTCAAAAGACTTGGAGAAATTAAACCAGTAGGAAAGACCCTGGTATTGAGCAGAATCCTCCCTTCTTCATGAGTGATGCTGAGGTACAAAGAAAACATGCTTGGTTTCAACAATTGTCTGAATAAATGGCATCATTCAAGGGGGATCCAGTATCTGTCAGCTTGGAATGAGTTGCTGCTGAGCCCTACTTGCTTTGGCAAAGATAACCTGCACCTCTCATTCCAAGGCTCCAGCATACTGGCTAAAGCCCCTGCTGGCCTCATAGTGCTTTTTAGGTAGATTTCAGCTAATGGATTGTCCAACCTAAAAAAAAAAAAATCAAAAATTATACAATGTCACAATAACACTGCTCATCTCTAGGAGTTTATAAGAGAAATTGCTTGACCTTAATGCCCTCCTGCTTTTGGAGCACTTTCATGTGTCTATTATTACTGAAATATATAAACCAAGCCACACAATCGGTGTACTAATGTACTGAATAAAACAAAAACCCCAACCTGCAAATGTCAGCAATTTTATTTTAAAGACTAAGCGCATTCATTCCATTTGCTGTCAGACTTTCTTTAGAGTCAGTAGCAAGCATCACTTCCCTTTGCTTAAATAAACAAAGTGGCACCAAATCCACACTCGTACCATCATAAAATTACAGTGCAATAAAAATCTTTAAAAAAATATATATCTATATATCTTACATAAGTACACCACTTGTAACAATATGAATCATAATTCAAAATTCATCACGTAATAAAAATATAAATTGCATTCACAGTTTAAATTCCTTCATTCCATCAATACTGAGCTGATTTGATATATATATATATATATATATATATATATATATATATATATATATATATATATATATATATATATGGGTCCCCTTCGAATGGTCAACATTTCACAATATCGACATTCATATGGCTGAGACCATATGATTGACGTTTGAAATGTCGACCATGGGGAACTGGCATCTCCCTACAGTGCGGAATGGAAAGATTTCCACTTCTGCACTGTAGTGCGATCTCGGAGTTGGTATATTTAAGTTCCGGGGGGGTGCCCACCTGCTAGCAGTGTCAAGGTAAGTTTTTTTTTGTTTTTTATGTTCTACTTGTATGGTCGACATTTCAAATGTCAATCATATGGTCTCGGCGATATGAATTTCGACATTGTGAAATGTCGACCATATCAAGTAGACCCATATATATATATATATATATATATATATATATATATATATATATATATAATTAAAAGGTTCAAAAGATATTAAGTAATAAATAATAAATCAATGAATAGTGAATAATAAGTATATGAATAAATTAACCCGCAGGACTATAGTACTGTCAAATCCTATTTGCCCTCATTTTTAAAATGCTGCTAATAGATAATTTATCATTGATACCCAGAGCCACTGCAGCATTAAGCAGAATCTACCAGTGCAATTCTCCCTGCTCCAATAGGACCCCGTAGTCTCCCCCTCAGCAAGAGAGGTTATCCTTTCCACCAGTACAAAGGAACATTTCCTAAAATCTTCACAATTTTCTGAGTGCCTATACAGTGCATTAGTTATATTACATCTCCTAATGGCATAAAGATGTTGATATATTCTTGTTTTCAAGGGCCCCTTCATTTTAAAAAGCATATACCTGTAGAACATAGTCCAATATATACTACTCCTCTAGTATTATAGTCATAACAACCCCTCGGGATAAATTACTTTGGGATAACCTGTAATAGTAATATGAGATCAAAGAGAACTGTATCTACATTGCTTGCAGGCTCCATATTTCCTCATTTCAACATGTCTGTTGGGGCCCATTCCCTTGAAATTTGTCCTTTCAAGAATAGTATTCAAATTAGTACTGTTTTTATAAAAAAATTGTGGGGTTGGACCTAATCTCCACACCATATCAAAAGAACTAAAAACGTTCATCCAAGTTTTGGAAATTAGCTTTTTAAAAGGTCCAACAACTCTATTATATTCTAGGTCCAAAGCCCTTGTCATATCTGTGTGATCAACTTTTTTACATAGCCCAACTTCATCCTGATGTAGAAAGGACTTATATCTCATATTCCTCTCACTCCTAACCCAACTATATGTATCCTGTATCTATTTAGGGGGTAATCACAATGTGAAAATGGATCTATGTCAGTAGATCAAAGTTTCAAAACTACGAAATTCATATGGTCAAGACCATATGATCAAAGTTTTGAAACTTTGAAAATAAAATAAAAAAAAACAAAACATTTTTTACATTTTTGCAGGGGAGTAAGCCCCCCCCCACATCCCTCACACCCCCTGTAAATTAAATATACCAACTCTGAGATCGCACTACAGTGAGGAAAAGGGTAAATTTCCCAGTCCATGCTGTACTGCAGTTTCCATTGAAAACATTCAAAGTTTCAAAACTTCGATCATATGGACATATGAATTTTGAAGTTTTGAAACTTTGATCATATGATAGGGATCCATGAAAACATATCACATAAAATAACTAGTTCATTATCACAGACTCAATCATTTGAAATGAGCCTGCTTAATGTTATCATTTGCCCCTTTACCAAATGTTTTTCTACCACAAACGATGTTGACTATTATAGTGAAGGTAGCAATTAGAATATGTCTCCTTCCTGAAATGCCTAGTTCAGACTTCCCAACAGTAATGTTTATGGTGACAAAAGTATCTGAGAAATAAATAGAGGTATAATTACTCTCATAAGTAAACTGAAAAATTCTGTAGAAGCATTTATATATTCAGTAAAATAATTCACCAACCCCACTCTACTATAATAAACACATCATTCAGATACCTCAAATACAATTGGATAGATGACCAAAAAGGGTTAAGAATTTTTTTTTCCCAATACCATTGCACCATATTAGGAAAAACTGGTGCCAAAGCTTCCCCCATAGTGACCCCTTTCAATTGTCTATAATATTGACCCTCAATAACTGGATTTTAGTCAAGCTGACAATATCACTAGCCCTTACTTCTTTTTCTCACATTGGAAGATCTGAAATTAAGCTGTTGGTGACTGTGCAATCATCTTGGAAGTCTGTGAAGTATTTGACACTAAACCACATGTGAAAACAATTGACAGCTATATGTGCTCCAAACTGGTCCCTGTGTACTTAAGTGAACAGCAAATTGGTTCAGGGACAGAGCCCATATTGTGATGCTGGCAACTGCATCCTAAGGGTGCATGAATGCAACCAGTGAAGTTCCACAGGGATCTGTACTAGATCTTCTACTATTCAGCATACACTTCTCTGATCTCCAAATTAAAAATGGGGATCTGTGGTTAACCAAGTTTGCAGATGATTGTAAACTGGGTGTCATCCTCAAATCCCCTTCTGACATGCAGAAGCTACAATTTGAACTTACATAAATTAATAGTTGGTGCACAGAAAATAGACTAATACTAAATGATAAAAAATGCAATATTGTCGCATTTAGTAAACAAGCCCTCAACCTAGCTTATACTATGGATAACACCCACTATGAAATGAAGGTGTTGTGAGAGACCTTGGAAGATAGAAAGATAAATCCTTCTCCTTTGATCATCACGTTGCAACAGTAGTTAAGAAATCCTTCTTTGTGGCACAGATAATTACAAAGGGTGTCACCTCTAGATGCAAAGAAGTCCTTATCCCTCTATTTTCCACACCGATAAAGCTCATCATAGAATACAGTGCCCCTTTGGGGATGTATCTTACTAGGCATGTTAAGCAGCTGGACAAACTCCAGAAGTTCTTAAAAAAATCACAAGCCTAAAAACCCTGAGTTACCAGGAAAGGCTGAAGGCTTTGTTCCTGTAGACAGTCTCTTGTATACTCCTTAGGGGTGACCTGCACTTTTCCTTATAGGCAATTAGAGATGTATCAGTCCAAGATTTCTAATATCTCTGCAAATAAAACAGCCCAGTGAACACCAGGACTAGAAATCTGAGCTTTTCTTTTCAGGCAATTAGAGATGCATCAGACCAAAATGTCTAATATCTCTGCAAATAAAACAGCTCAGTGAACACCAGGACCAGAAATCTGAAACTGCTTCAGGAAATATACAAGTCACAGTGGAGAGACAGAGTCACCACTCACCTAATACCCCTTCTCTGGAGCAAACTTCCACTCCAGATCAATGTGAAACTCTATCTTCCTTTAAAAAGGAGTTAGACAACTGGATGAGTATTCACAAATTCACCCTTGCATGACTGGCCTATTGCTCCTTGAAAAATCAAAGTAAGGTCTAAGGGTGGATACTGGCAAGTAAATTGCCATATGGTTCCATATAAGTTGTACTTTCTATGATTTATTTAAGTAGCCACAATTCACTTAAAGTGTATCAGCAAAATGTCATATGTAAAAAAGGATCAGTTAAGAAGTAGTTCATCTCTGATAGCCAGTAAGACTATATGGTGCAGGCATTAGGACTGCTCACCACTCAAAACTTTTCAGGCTGTTTGGTTTAATCCCATCATGCATTTCTTTATTGCTACACAGACTGTTTTGTCATGGAGAGTGCTTCAGGCTATGTAAAGTTTATTTTAATAGCAAAAGTGGATTTTTTCATTTTTATTATGACTCAGTTTTATCATCTGTCAGACAATTACAGAAACAAGTAACCCTTTACTTTACTTATCAGTCTCTAGGTTCAGGTCTTTTTCTCCTATATCTCCTTCCTCCCTCAGCATGCAGGTCCCTGTGCTTGTGTTCTAAACCTTGCCAAGGCCACTCTTTACCCTCTATGCCTGCAGCTGCGCAATTGTACCCAAAACTATACACACCAGTTGTGAGTAATTGCTGGGGAGGACACAAAGCTCAGTTTCAGCAGATCAATTTGGAAGCATTGTAAGGAGAAACTTCAAAGCTTCCCTATGAATCAGCCATTGTCTTGTAGAAGGCACAGCCCAGATGAGTCAACAGTTTCAGATGTTAGCCACAGTCCCTCAACCTAGCTTATACTATGCATAATAAAATGCCTAGTTAGTTAAAAAAATGGAAGGGTTTCTAAGCAAGCAGGCCACTGCTACTAAAGTTCCATCTCCGATGCCAAAAGCAAAGAAATGGTTGTGCAGGGCCTGCCCAGTGCCACAGCACAACAGGAGAAGCTAGAGACAGTAACCTTAACTGAATCATCATCGAGACCCCAGAGTCTTTTTCCTTCCCTTAGCCTCTCTTCACTGACTTTGACTACAAAAAGTGTACATATCTTTCCATGCATACAAAGCTGTCGAGTTTTATCCAAGTTTTATAGTAATCCATGAGTAGCCAGTGACATCCACAGAGTTTACTAGGCTATTGAAGAATGGATGTGGATTGCCATGCCTTTTTTCCTATAGAAACACACACACATACAACACACATACATACATACATACATACATATCCCACATGAACAGAGGGAGGATTTTCAGAGTCAGCAAAGAAGGCACCCCAGGTGAGAACCAAATTGCAGAACATCTAACTGTGAGATGACAATATTAAGAACTCTGCTGCTGTGTCAGTCTTATATAAGCCATATGGGAGCTCAGATTAACAGGTGGTGAGATCTCCAATTGCTGTTACAAAGGGGCACCAGAAGATTTTAGCCAGATTAGAGGTTCTCCACAAAATAAATAAATGAATAAATGTTCACAGCTCTTTTTCTTCTCCCTTCTGTGCAGGAGGTTGACTACTCAGAAGTACCCTAGTACAAGAGCAGCACTACAGATACTGACCACTGAATTGCTTCCTTTTCTATGTATTAGGTATGCATTGGGGGAGGGGAGCTGTGAGGTAAAAGCAGTGCCAAAAATAGCCTGCTATCAGCCATAACTTTTTGTTTGGAGCTTTACATCAGTTGAAATATTTTTTCACAATTTTGCTTTTAGTATATGAAATTGTGCTGTTTCTTTGAATACAATGGATGTACCCCCTTGCTTCAGAATACTGTTCTTTGTTTTGGTAGTCACAGTTAACTTGAAACACTTTAGCATGAAGTCATGACACACTTGACCAATTGTTTTCCTTTGCTTGTGCACTGTTTTTTAATGATCAATAATTTATTTACTACAATTCTTTTCTTATTTAATAATTATGCACGTCCTCATTGTATTTTGATTTTTTTTTTTAATTAGACCATTAATTAGCTTATGAATGGTAAACACTTCCTAACATCCTCCCCCAGATTTACTATTCTTCTGTGCAGGACTAGCTTAGTCCTGCACGGAAGTGGCCATTTAGGAGCAGGACAGCAGCACACCATGCATATTAATGAAGGCATGCTGCCTGAGCTCCTAATCTTACACGGAGTGTGTAAGAGTGCAGGGGGCATGTCTGAGAGCAGAGCTGTCAGAATATACATGCCCCCACAATGAAGAACAGCAGAAAGCCCAAAAGAATGAGCGAGACCGCTCATAGGTGTCCGCATACCCCCAGCAACAGCAATAATAAACACAAAAAATATAAAAATGCCATTATTATTTTTATGAAACTGATTAAATCTAACCATAGCTGCGTGGGTTTACCAAATGCTTAGCTATGGTTAATGCAGTTTAAATGGGTGAAGAGAATAAAAAGGAAAATGTATGCAAATGAAGCAGTATAGCAATAGTGTAGTGGGCAGAGCATTCGCCTTACGAGCAGGCATTCCCAGTTTGAGTCCCACTGCAGCACATTCCATTTTTCATGTCAAATCACATTATGACCAATATTTTAGTTGCATAACCTACTAAATAACATATATCTGTGAACTGGAGTACTGCATTAAATGCAGATGTGAGGTGTCAGTGTCATAATGTTGCAAAATCCACAGATAATCACATGTACCCTATACAGTATATGTACACAGAAATCATGGATACAAATGGAAGGTAAAATGTGTAATAGGTTCATTGGTTCATAGGTAGGCACTAGGCTATCTGCCTGAGGGCATTTATAAGCCTAGCCAGAGTGTGTCAGCTTTTGCGGCCCCATTGATTTATTAACTGAGCCTCTGTCAAGAAGAGCCAATGAAGTGATCCCAGGGATGTATTTTCTGTTACCCATCCACTCGTCAAGGTTTCTCTTGAAGAGTGTTAGTGAGGGGCTCTGCCTAATGTAGTTAGGAATTTTGTTCCAAAGCATGGGGAGTCTCTGTGACAGGAATCTATCTCTCCAGCATGTTCTATTTATTGTTGTGGTGAGGTTTAGCTCACTAGAGCGAGTGGCTCGTAGTGACTTGGATTTCTTTAGGTGGAGCATGTCCATCAATTCTGAGCTGGACATGGTTTTGTAAGTCAGGCAGAGATCACCTCTGAGTAAGCGATATGTGACTGAGTACAGCTGGAGTTTTTTCAGTTGGGCTGCATAGGACATATGTTTTCAGCCAGTAATCCTTTTGGTGAGGTACTTTTGTGGTCTTTCCAGCTGTTGGAAGTGTCTTGTGAGGTACATCCCAAATGGGGCATTGTACTCTATGATGGGTCTGATGAGTGATGAGTAGAGGGGCACTTTAACCTCTTTATTTCTAGATGCAAACCATTTAGTAATTAGATGGACTACATAGAAGGCTTTCCTAACTACTTTGGCAATATGATTGTCAAAGGAGAGATTGCTATCTACCTGGGTCCCCAGATCTCATATTACCTCTTCTGTATTAAGGGGGTTGCCACCTATGTGGTAATTCATGGGTGTTTTGTTTTTCCTAATTGGGATGACTATGCATTTTTTTGGTATTTAGCTTGAGACCATTACTTTGACACCAAGTGTCCATCTCAGTTAGACTCTTTTGGAGAATGTCCGTGTCAGCTGGAGAGTCAATTATGGCTCCCAGTTTGCAGTCATCAGCAAACTTGGTTAGCCATAGTCCTCCTGTGCTTGCCTGTACTTCTGAGAAGTATATGCCGAACAGTAGAGGTCCCAGGACTGAGCCTTGTGGGACACCACTTGTGACTGGTTTAGAGACGGACCTGGAGCCTGCTATTCTTACCGTGTGAGTTCTGTCTGTAAGCCAGTTGGCATCCCATCTTGTGACGTAGGGGTTTATGTTCAGGCTGGAGAGTTTTTCTATAATTCCTGAGCGGGGAATGGTGTCAAAAGCCTTGGTGAGGTCAAGGTAGGCTGTGTGAACTACCTTCCCCTCATCTATGGCCTTGGTGACTGTCTCGAAGAAGTCAACCAGGTTTAATAGGCATGATCTGCCCTTATCAAAGCTGAACTGGGTTGGGTCAAGTGTTTGGAGGTTCCCAATTTCTTTGTTAATGAGTTCCATGATGATGCACTCCATAGCCTTGCAGACCAGGCTAGTATGGCTTATGGTGCGATAGTTACCAGGGTCAGTTGTGGCCCCTCCTTTGTGGAGTGGAATAACCATTGCTGTGCACCATTCTGTGAGCACATAGCCTGTGGAGAGGCTGAGGTTGAACAGTGTGTTTAGGTGGGGGAGTTAGTTAATTCTGTAGTTCGTGCAAGACACAGCCTGGGACACCATCTGGCCCCATTGACGCTGTGCTTTTGGCTTTTGTAAGGGCTGTTTTCACCTGTGCATCTGTGATTTCCAGGACACTACACTTTTACAGTATTGTTGTGGGCCCTTTTGGGGGTGAGAGGGGGGTGAAGTTTGCACTGAATCTATCTGCCAGGATGTTGGCAATATCAATGGGTTCAGTATATTTTGTGCTATTTTGCACTAGCTCAGAGCATATCTGCAAGTTGCCACTTAGATTCTTGACATAGCTAAAGAAGGCTTTGTGGTTATCTTTCAAATCCTTGGCTATTTTTCTTTTGAAGTTAGCCTTGGAGGATTTTATGAGGGACCTTAGTTTCTTACTGTGGAGGTATGGTGCAAATGTTAACCTTCTCCTCATGACTGCCTGTTCCAGTCTTGGGTGGAGAGAGCTTAGCCTCCAATTTAGCTATATTATTGCATCTCTCGCATATGTTAATGTTTTGTTGTAGGAGGAGAGGGTTGTCTGTGTACATGAGGCAGTTGTAACATTGCCTCAGGATACCCAGGTTCACCAGCTGGACTGGAGAGTATACCTGAAATTGCCCTTTGGTCATGCCTGAATAGTAGAGTGAGCTGCTTAGTCGCTTGGTTGGTGAGGTGTGAATAATGAGCCTTGCCCTGCTGGGCAATCAAGTGTCTGGGTATATTAGTGCTTGCTATTAGGCCTGAGCAAGTGCTGGACTGTAGGATGCTTTTTAAGTGCTTAGGTTGAGAGTTAGACTACTTTCAAGGGAAAAACTGAAGAGGAGACTTGGTGGAGCCGGGATAAATTTAGCCCTAGCTAACCGGCACTGCCCAGATGTGCAAAACCGTGCAAACGTGGTTTTTACAGCAGGAAAATGAAAGAGATAGAAATTAGCCCAAAAATGGCCTATAAACTACTAACTTCTGGGCTGGAACCACTCCTCCAGGGACAGATGGCTGCTCAAAGCTCCTCCCTCTCTCACAGGTGAACAGAGAAACCTCCCTCTATCCAAGTATGGTATGGGCAACTCAGAAAATTGTAACATAGCCCTGAATTCAGCACTAGCCTGAAAACTGGACTATACTAGCTTAGAAAGGTAGGAAACAAGGACATTTTTTTTTAAAGATAAGGCAAAAACAGTAAAACAATACACTTAAAACAGCTTTAAATGACTACAAACAGTAAAAAAATACACTCAAAACAGCTGTAGATGACTACAAGCAATCAGAAAAGGCTTTTAAACAAATTACCCAATTAACCAGTAAAAAAAATATCAAAACTGAGCCCTGTTCCTGTAGTCTTCAATCAGACAAGTTCTAACTGCACACTCCTACCACTGGGGTGCAGGGGAACCTTCTCCAAAAAAGAAGGCCTGGATTAGTGCTCAAGTTATACAAACAAAGCTAGATTCAACAGGCCAGGATCAAGTCTATGCTACAGCAGACAAGGTGCACCAATTTCAGTAAGAAACAGTTCAAATATGCAGGCACTATAAGCCTTTAACCAGAAATTCCCAGCTCAGAAGGGCAGAGTCCAGCCTCTCCTCCCACAAGAGTGCAGACCACGAATCTTCTTAATGTAAAATAACTGGCCTGAAGCCCAAGTGCTTAAACCAGAACTAATACACTTTTAGAATAACAGACACTGAGCCTTCAATCAGCAGTTCCCAACTTAGAAGGATGTAAGCTACCTGTCCTGCCACAACAGTGCAGACCACAAACCTTCTTAATGTAAAACAACTGGTCTGAAGCCAAAGTGCTTAAACCAAAAGGCTTAGAATGATAGTTACACCAAGCAGTAATAAATACAATTGAGTACTTTTAAGATGACGCAGAAGCAAAATAAAGTAATAAAGTAGGAAGAAACACAAATACAGTAAAAGCAAATGAAAAAAAGTGCAAATATTTTTTTTTTTCAGTGAGCAAATGAGATGGGCCCAGGAGGAGTATCCAAGTGCAAATTTACAAGAGGGGCGGGCAGTTTCAAAGCCACCAAAATCAACACCAAAACAAAAGCAGGGAGGGTGGGTGGGGAACTAACTGAAAAAACAGAGCCACAACTTCCAGCTAGATAGTATTCAATGCAACACAAATAAATCAATTTAAATGCTGTATTATTTGAAAAAAGTGCAGATAAAGATTTACTTAAATTCACTTATACATCCAGTTGATTGCATGTAGGTCTTAGCTGGCCAAAGCTCAGAATTTAAGCAGAAATTAATCCAAAATGTACCACTTATATAAGGCAGAAACCAAATAACAAAGAAGTGAACTACCCCCACTTATCACTGGCTATTCAGGAATTCTAACAAGCATTAACTGAAAAAACAGAGCCACAACTTACAGCTAGATAGTATTCAATGCAACACAAATAAATCAATTTAAATGCTGCATTATTTGAAAAAAAGTGCAGATAAAGATTTACTTAAATGCACCACATACAGCTTCCAAATCACCCACCTTCCCAAGAACCATTAGACATTACTGTCTAAATCAGTGCAGTGGTAAGTGGGAGTAAGCAAGTGTAAGCACTATTAGGCAGTATTAAGTGGGAGTAAGCATATATAAGCACTAGTAAGCAGGTATATGCCCATTTGCGCAGGGGTAAGCAATGCGCACACAGGTTAAGCAATATGGAAGCTAACTCTCTGTAAGCATCTTTAACCGAAGGTTAGCAGTGCTTGCTTTCATGCAAACCTGCTTACAACTGCTTAAAAGTGCCTTAAGCCCTCTGTATGCATCAGCCGCTGTTCTGGCCAGAAACAAAATAAACAGCCTTTGCAGGTCTTGAACCCAGGACCCTGTACACTATAGTCACAGTAGTTAAACACCAAGTCATCACAGCAGTACATAAAAGTGAGGTATCACCAAACAAATTCTCACTATAGTAAAATCAAACTGAACATGTGAAAGGAATCAGTATACAGTCATATGTTCTATAACCTACTACATAACATAAATATGTGAACTGGAGTACTGAAGTAAGCCCAGATGTGAGGTGTAAATGTAATAGAGTGTTGAAGTCCCCTACTAAATACAAGGACCCCATACAGTGTATGTACACATGAATCATGGATACCAGACATATATATATATATATATATATATATATATATATATATATATGCTGTAATGAATAATAAATCAATGCCAAAAAGTAAATATAATGCAAAGTCAATTTTAAGCAATGCTAAGCATTGCACAGGCCAGCTTAGGAGGCAGGCCAGCTAACTCAATGTGCCCAGTGGTATACCCCTTTAAACAATACCAACCTTAGGTAAGCAGGTTTGCCCATAGCTTAGCCTTTTCAAAACCGGCCAATCATGGCAAAGTACAGGAATCTGGCCCTACTTAAACCCAACAGGCAGGAATACATCTCATAAATGGTTGTAGCTTTCCCTTGCAGGCACCATGGCATAAAGGGGAGAGGGAGTGTGCTTCCAGGTGCAGTGCTGGGGCATCCAGGAGTCCAGAGTCATGATAGGACTCCTTGTCAAATACCATGAGCAGAGACTGCTGCAGGGCCAGTACCAGGATTCCCAATATAAGGAGGAAGCCTGAGGCCATCTCACCTGTGACCTCACCAGTGCCACTAGCATACTCCAAACTGGTGAGCAGGTCAGGCATCATATGCCGACCTGAAGCGGCAAAAGGGGGATCTCTTGGATCAGTGGATTTAAGAGGCTAGGACAACAGGGGAGGTCCCAGCTGTAAGTATCACTCCACTACGTGTTTAATAATTGCCAGCTCATGTATATTATGGATAGGCATGGCTAAATATTCCTCTTATGTCCTCCACAGCAAGTGAGTGGGCTGCGAACCAAAAGGCCCATGGCTGTCACCTGCAGAGGTTGCGACTCGAGGCAGGTTAGTAATACTCTTGCATGTACTGTCATAGGAAATAAATCTAAAAGCATTAGTAAGTTAATTGCCAGTTAAAAACCTGTTTTGTTTAAGGCAAGTACAGCATACACCGGAGAATATAGCAGGAAGAGTCTTATATAGTCTGTATGTAAATAAAAGCATAATAGCCTGACAATAAAGGTCTAACTGCTGGACTGCATGTGTATACTCTGGCATCAATTGGTAATGTAGATTTGCAATCACTTAATAGTACTGTTATATTAAGCACTGTTACCCACACCGTGCAACATAAATAGAATGTGTAGGAATGTCTGTATATGACTAGTGTAATCCCCAGAGGTCACTTAGTACAAGCGAGAGACAAATAGACAGAAAACAGTGAAAAGATAGACAGCACAATCTGAATAGCACACACAACTGAGACGTGAACTGTTGAATTTTTAGCACACACAGCCATGGTTTGAATCCTGGGAGTGGTAGAAGTCAGCATACAGATTCATACCTCACAACTGTACAGATATGTCCAGAATGTCCAATAAATTGGCCCAAATCTGCTGCCTGTCACCCTGTCCCTCTGGGAAATAAGTGGGATGATCCTACACGTATGGACAGCAAACAGGAAATACAACTGATTGTCACACATCTGTGAGAACAAAGCTGGCACACTAGCAACTCCCCAAACTCTTATGAGAGTAATAAGCTACATATGCCCCATTTACACCCCCATGTTGTTAAGCTGTGACCAGAGTGTGTACAGTAACAGAGTGAGATGTCTGTGCATAATACTAATATGAAATCTGGTACTTTGTGTGGCAACATTCAAGTAGTGCTAACAAGCATTGCTTCCACAGATACGTCGGATATGAACACTGTGTCAAGAAATAAAAGCTTGATATCCTGTACTGGTATTGTTTACTCTGGTTTTGTATGGAACTGTGAGTATTGCAGTTGATCTGAACAATAAGGTATCACTGATCACTGTCACCCACACTGTGCTACATAATATAACT